>NC_063175.1:43661958-43961958 GCF_023159225.1 Perognathus longimembris pacificus
TTGTTGAGAGGGCTGTTGGTTCTTTGATTGTTTGTTTTGGAGGAATTTAACTTTTTGAGGCCTTTGTCTGTTGTATGACTGGTGAAGATCTTTTCCCAATCTATAGTCTTTCTATTTATCTTGGAAGCTATATCCTTTGCCTGCAGAAGCTCTGCAGTTTGATACAGTTGTACTTGTCCAGCCTTTCTTTGATTTGTTGGATTTCTGGGCCTTTGTTGAGGAAGTTTCTTCCAGTGCCAAGGAGTCCTAGAGTTTCTCTTATTTCTTCTTATAGAGTTTTCAGGGTGTCTGATTTTATTTCCAGGGCTGGGAATATTTGTTTTTTTTTGCAACTGAGTTTTTTTTTAACCTCTTGGAGTTGTTCAAACTCATCCTTCAATGTGGAAGAAAATGATGGGGTACATGCAGGGGCCTATGATATTTATGTCTGGCTGGTGAACTTGCAGGTTAAAGCTTTCACTTTACATTGCTCAGTTGGAGATATGACAGCAGTGTAAGTGAGAAGGAAGAAGAGTCACAGCTAGAGAAGTTCCTCCGAGCACTTACACCAGAAGAAACACTTTTGACACATTGAACAGATACAATTCAAATCTGGGTATTTCTGGATTCAAAAGAGAAGCTGGATAGTGAGGAAAGCAGTCCTGCCTCTGTGAAAGCTGCACAGATCCTGGCTGTGAAAGGAATGACACTTAAACTGTCAAGGATTTGGGTCCTCATTAGAAACACACATAACTCCTGACTACAGTGTAGATATTCTGGAGGGGGAGAGACATGGAGAACATCTTTCTAAAGAAAGAATCATGTTGTAATAAGCACAGCTTGGGGAAGATGTATCCAGAGTGGCCATAGAGAAACTTATTAATCTGAATCCTGAGAGTTCAGGAAGGTACAGGTACTTGGCTTATATCTTCCACAAACATGTTTTAAGAATTCTCTTGTGCCAGACACTGAAAATCACTTCAAATACCTACAAGGAGATGTGTGTTATCCTGAAGTAACCAGAGGATTAATAAATGTGATGGAGTAGAGACCAGTCACTGTTTGGTTTCTGAAACATTAACAGTAGCTTCTACATTGATTTAGTCCAAGGATACAGGCCTGGCAAGCTCTGGGCGCTCTGTGGAAAACAATCATTTGCTGGCAGATCACATGTTGTAAGAAGCTACAGAGAATCTTGAGTCTCCTGGACATGTGAAAGCTATTACAAACTAGATCTTAAGCTCTATCTTTTGTCTATGTGTGTGCCAGCACTGGGGCTTGAACTCAGGGCCTTGCATTCTCCTTAGGCTTTTTCTTTCAATGCTGGTCCTACTTTGGACTTTTGTTTTCCACTATTTGGAGATGAGTCTTACAGAATATTCTGCCCAAGCTGCTTCAAACCTTTATCCTCGGGTCTCAGCCCTTAGACTAGATAGAATTAGAGACATGAGACACCAACACTTGGAATATAATGCATTTTCAGTAAGATCAATTACCTATGGATTATGGTGGTTGAAACCTTAATCATAAACTGCAAAAGTTTGCCTTGCTGAAATGAGGTGAAGCCAATGGGTCTGACTACAGGTTCAGTTGATTTCTCAGAAAGAAATTAAGTCCTAGCTCTTCTTTTTATTAATTTTGTAGTGAATTCAACACTCATTGGCCTTTTAGTTAAAGAAAAGAGCCGTCAATCTAACTGACAAGAAGCTAATTTGTCCATTACAATGTCATAAAATTCTTAGTCACCACAAAGCATCAGATGATTATGAAAAATATAATGTAGCCCCTGTATGAAATATACAGTTCTTTTCCATTGAGCATTGGTTTACTACTAATGCTCCAACAGCTATATAACATATAACATCTTCTTTCTATTTCACAGAACTATCCTTTCCACCATGGTGAACTGGATGTGCTTTATGAGATATTTGATACTTTATTGCTTCAATTCCATTTTTATAAACTTGAAACATATTTCCCTTTAAAATTGGAACCATCTGCCGAAAGATGACTCCTAGTTTATTATTGATTATTGTAAATGCATAGACACAATCCAGTGATGTGGTCGTTATGACCACTTAGCTCTCTCTGTATGACCTTCAGGTCCATTTTTGGTGCTATGTTGTTGAATAACAAATGACTGTGAAACCCACTGGCTTCAAATAACAAGCATCTGATTATCATTGGTGGTTCTGTTTGTTCAAGGTGTTCAGCTATGTTTTGCTTCCACTTCATAAGGTATAGGCAAAGGTTGCATTTGTGGACTGGACCTGATTAGAATATTTACTGTAACTTTCTCAAATTGTGGGTAGTTGTGGCTGGATTTTCTGGTAATTCATCAAAGACTATTTTCTCTCTTCTACATTTGGTCTCCCTTGATGTTTAATTTGTCAAGGATTGGCAGTTGGATTTCAAGAAGACTTATCCCATGTATGATGGGATATATAGATTGTACTGGTAAAGCAGAAATCACAACTGAAGTCTGCTTACCTGCTCCATATACATCTTTCAAACAGCAGATAATACAGCCTATAGCGTAACAAAATTGAGACTCTGTATCTATTATTATTATTATTATATGAAGTTTGGAGTCTAAAAAAAAATCTGGACAGGTGCTGGTGGCTCACACCTGTAATCCTAGCTACTTGGGAGGCTGAGATATGTGGATCATGGTTCAGTGCCAACCTAGGCAGGAAAGTGGACTCATCTCCACTGAATCACCAGAAAACCAGAAATCATGGTTCAGTGCCAGCCTAGGCAGGAAAGTGGACTCATCTCCACTGAATCACCAGAAAACCAGTAGAGCTGTGGCTTAAAGTAGTCAAGTGCTAGTCTTGAGGAAAAGATCTCAGGGACTGAGTTCAAGCCTCACAAATGAAAAAGAAGAAAAAGAAACAAAGAGACGGAAGGAGAGGGGGAGGGAAAGAGGGAGTAAGGAAGAAAGGAAAGATTGATTAAATTCTGGCATTTTAAGTAATTTGAAATTTAACAAGCTATTCCCAAATATAGATTAACATCAATGGAGATTCGGATAACCTGTGATATTTAATAGTTTTCTCTTCTGCCTAAACTTTGGCATCACAAGCTTAGTATCATAAAATAGAATTCTGTCTTGGAATGCACACCTGAAAAGGGCTATTAGAATTTTTCTAATTCATTGCCAGTACTTTTGTAGACCAAAATACGAGACATGTAACGTTATAGCTCATTCAGCTCTTCTGCCTCATTTCAATCAGAGATGCTCCTCTGTTATCAGTTTTGTAAATTGTAACTCAGGTATGATTTTATTTGGGATCTAGGCCCAATAAAAATAAGCTTTGAGAAAGAGGCAGCACAGTGCTAAGAAAAGAAACACTGGAACTGGCATTGTACTGTGATCATAACCCTCTTTGCCTCATTTTTTTCTTTTGTTTCGCAGAGGAGAAAACAGTAGCTTCCTTAGAAAGCTTTATTAAACTTTATGAGTTTATATTGATAATACAATTGCAATCATTTTTCATACACAAAGTGCATTATATAAATATGAGTGATGTGAACACATTGTACTAGAAATAAAGGGAGTGGCAGAGAAAAGTCAGATGTATTGTTTCACTGTTCAAATTCAGTCCCTAGAAAGCACCTGTTTTCATTGATGTAACTATATTTTAGATATGCACAGTCTCCATACTAAGAGTATATTTGAAATCATAAGTCTCTTCACCTAATAATGGTGAAATATTCCTTAAGTTGGAAATAACAAAAAAATGTCTATTTAATGACCTTCTACAATAAGGTTATCTTATTTTCTATTCCTATACAACCCGAACTAATGTGATGCCTTAACTTCTAAACTTCTAATTATCAAATTCCTATATGTCACTGTATGTCTTATTTTTTTGCCAGTCCTGGGACTTGAATTCAGGGTATGGGCTTTATATCTTCTTTATCCCAACCACCTGGAGTCTTCAAGTCTGTGAGACTTTTGTAATACTGCTTAGAGTTGTTTGAGCATTTTGAATGCACTCACTGGTCTTGCTGGGTAAGAATGACAAGACTTTCTCAGGTTCGTATCCCACAAAATTTCTACTAGTCAAATGGACATAATTGTGCTGTTAAATAGTGTTCTGTGAGGCACTGTCACTGTGATTCTGCCTCAGGAATGAAACCATACACCTATGTATCTTTCAGATTCAGGTGAACCTCTAAAATATCTATCACTTGTCATTATTATCCCCCAAATCCACCCAGAAGCCAGGCTGTTATGATCTTTTTCTAGTACTCATTAAAATCTATTTTTCTTCTTTTATGGCTCAGATAAAATTTATTATCTAATAGGAATTGTTCATTTATACTATTTCCTTTCAATCCAATATTTGGAGCCCTAACTATGAGGTGGTTCCCTTAAAATTATATGTTATAGATAAAGCATTCCACTCTTCATGTGTGTATGTGGAGACTCTGGTATCAAGACATGGATGTGGGCTAGGGTCCATCTACATGGAAATGCAATGATAAATATTACAGTTCCCATTTCCTGATTTAATATGATTGTATACTGCAGAAGAAAATAAACACATGAGTTCAAATTAAGAAAATGGTTAAAGAAGTCATAATAACAACATAGGCCATTCCTCCACACTAATTATTTTAGGTTGCAATTCTCACATCAACATTTTAGTTTTCAAGAGAAATTACATGAAATATTATAAACCAAAACCAAGAAAGTGATGAATAGAACAAGACTGAAATACCACAGAAATGCTGAAATCTTCAGACAATTAATTTAAAATATCCAAGGTTGGCACGGTAAATGGTGTTATTATGCAACAATTGTATACAAGGAGAAGTGGATGACACAAGTAGAGGTATGGACACTACAAAGAAAAAAATAAAAGGAAATACTAGAAAATAAACAGCAAAATAAAAAAATGAAGAAATTTTTTTATTTTTTTATTAATTAAATTTTGTTGACAAGGTGTTGTGCAAAAGGGGTACCGTTACATAATAGGGCAGTGAGTACATTTCTTGTGGTATCTTACACCTTTGTTTTTCTTTCCCTTTCCTAGATCAGGTAGGCATATATACAATACCCAGTGTACCAAAATCATGTACAGTAGCCACGTGGCGTACGCCAAAGGAAATTCACCTAGTACTTTAAATATAACGACAACAATACAGTTTGCTTATCCTTGTCTTATATGATCATATATACATAGCTGTTAAGCTATTGTGATCCACTGAGAGGTCTATTTTAGACCTTTCTATGTTTAGTAGTTGTTTGGTTTTAGATACATAATGTAAGGTTGCTGACCCAAACCTGTGGAAATATTATTTGAAAAGAAGTTTTTTGTTTTGCAGACCTGGTCTCTACTGTCCCCCCTCCCCCACCCTAACAGTCATATGTCAAGGAGACCATGCCCCTCTGTTCTCTGCCTCCACACTATTTTTAACCCCAACAATTGTTCAGATCAGCTAAAAGAATTCAGAATTTAGTACAAGGATGAGTTGGTCATGGATAGTTATGAATAAAGTGGTAATTGTTAAGTGGGATGACAGCAAAGAATTAATTGAATATGTAAATACATGAGAATGGAGACTTGTAGTATAGTTTTTGTACTGGAATATCAGAGATCATGACAGAAACCCCAGATATTACAGAATTGTTTTTGCCAATACCAAATACAACACTTATCTCAAATTGGGAATTTGTGGAAGTAAATCAAAGCTGAGACTCTAAAAGTAATTAGAAACAGAGATGGTCTATTTAAAATTTCCCCTGGTTGGTAAGCACTAGTACACGTCTAGGATAGTCCTCACAGAAGATCACAATAGCTCAATAGCTATGTCCATATGAACACCCAAGAAGATGCTAAGCAAAATGAACTCCAAATTTTGGAACTACGTGGTTTATCATTGTTGTTACTTTGAACATACCATGTGAAATTATGCCTTTTTCTTTTGTCTTTCTTCCCCATGGTTTTACCCCTAATGTCACTGCAACAGATTTTGAGACCCTGGGTATTGTATATACGTTTATTGGAACTAGGGAAGGGAAGGGGAACATCAAAAGGGAGAGAGAAAGGCTAAAAGGTGACTCAATGCAACAGCAATACTTAGAAGACAATATGCTGTAAACCAACTATACAACTGGGGGCATAGGGGAAAAGGTGGGAGAAAATGAGGAAGGGGCTGGGGATATAGCCTAGTGGCAAGAGTGCCTGCCTCGGATACACGAGGCCCTAGGTTCGATTCCCCAGCACCACATATACAGAAAACGGCCAGAAGCGGCGCTGTGGCTCAAGTGGCAGAGTGCTAGCCTTGAGCGGGAAGAAGCCAGGGACAGTGCTCAGGCCCTGAGTCCAAGGCCCAGGACTGGCCAAAAAAAAAAAAGAAAGAAAAGAAAATGAGGGAGGAGGTAACAAGCTTGATAACATATGTACTCACTGTCTTACATATGAAACTGTAACCCCTCGGTACATCATTTTGAAAATTAGTTAATTAATTAATTAATTTTAAAGAAAAGGGTAGTTTAAGGTGGCAGTAATTTCAGTGTTCCAAGGAAAGGAAACTGGGAACACTGGGCAGAAATGAATGTCTGAAAGGGCTCAGAAAACACAGAATTCTACTTCCAGTGAGCTGAAGTCTTCATGGAAGAGAGTCCCTTCTGGTGCTATAAGATACTGTAAAAACAGACTGGATGAGGTTTAGGAAATTGTTGTTTCTTGACAACTGCACAGTGACACATGCACCTTTAAATGAAAAGACACTGAAGTGTATTTTTCTTCTTCCAACTTTTCATTAGCCAGACTAGCCTTTATTCTGACAGTAAGTGAAGCTGAGAAATGAGTTTTATCTACCTGGTTGCCCAGAAAGAAGAAACAGTATGCAGAATAATAGTATTTGAACTGTTAACATTAAAATCATGTTCTTTGAGACAAGGAAAGAGACATATGAAGCCAAAGATGTATTTTTGTGTGTGCAAAAGGCAGTATTTTAAGCAAAATTATATGTTTCTCTAAATAATGAAAATTGTTCTTATTACCTGAAATTTAACTCATCTCCCATCAGACCTTGGCTTTAAAAATGTAAAAAAGTACGGAAAAGTGCCTAGCACAGTATGATCTTAGATAATTAAAGAGGAAAACTCCCATCCACTCATTTTTCTTAAAATTTCCTCTTTTTTGTGACAATCTAAGAGGTATGTATATAGGTTTGGGATATATGGAGTTTGTCTGTTTCTTCAAGCACATTAGACATAAAATTCATGTAAAATAAGATAGATATTATTGTCCTAGGAAAATTGAGTGATCTGTATTGCATAACTTATTTGCGTTTCTTGCCACCCATGGCAAAAAGCCAACAGTGAATTACCTATATTTCTCTACCTATAGTAAGAGAGAAAATGGCAATAAGAAGAACCATTTCAGTTCCCCAATAATCCAATTTTAAATAAATGTATTATAGAGGTAGATTACTTTCTGGGCAGGTTTGAGCAAAAATGCAAGTGTGTGTCTATTTGGACAATCCTTACATTGGTCTTCAATAAGACCTAAGAGTCTCGTGATTCATTGAAAATCCCTAAGACAGTGAAAAAGAAGCAGATGTGATTGATGCCTTCCAGGCAGGTTGCTCTCTCAGGATCAGATTTTCACAAGCATAAAACCAAATTAGATTTTTCATTATAGAATACTCTGTTCCGATTTTAATTGGGTTTTTAATAGGAACTGTAGACAGAATCTGAAAATAAAGCTTCTCCCAGGTACCTGAAATTTAGATACTCTAGGGTGTTAAAGAAGCCATTCATATATCTTAAAATGCAGACATTTGATGTAATTCTAGCCATAAGAGGGAATTGTTCCAATTGTTAAAAATTGAAGAAGATTTGAATTTCCCTCAGGAAATATAGATATATTGGAGATACTTACCATTGATCAGAATAGATACTTTCCATTCTCATAGAGTTTCCCCTCGATATATTGGAGGTGTAATTCCAGGACCTTCTGATGTTTATATCTCTTAAATAAAATCACATGCTATTACAAGATAATCTACACATCTCCACCCATGTACTTTAAATCAACCCTAGATTGCAGCACTTAAGACAATGTAAATGCTGTGTAATAGTTGTCATATGATATTCTTTAAGGAACTATGACAAGGGGGAAAATTATATAAATGTTAAATACAGGATTTTAAATACATTGCTTTGTGCCAGTGATTCATGCCTATAATTCTACCTATGAGAATCACAATTTGAACAAGCCTGGTCAGACAAATCCAACAGATTTATTCTCCAGTTAACCAGCAAAAATCCTAAAAGGGAAGGTAACAACCAGCCTTGAGTAAAAAAGTCAAGGAAGAGTGCTAGGCTCTGAGTTCAAGTCCCAATACCAATACACACAGCCAAAAAAAAATTGGCTTAATACAGCTATGGAGCCTATAGATGCAAAGGGCCCGTGTGATTTCTTAATAATAAAATATTACCACATAGAAAATACGAATTCTATTCTGCATTCCATAAAGTAGTGCGTTGTCTTACTGTAAAATCTTTTATTTTTGTATTGAAAACAATTTAAGGGAAAGAAACTATGAAAGAACTGTGAATAAATAAAAATACGGAATGCTGTGAACATATAGTGACAAGTCCAGAGTCTGGAAAAAGCACCTCAACAAGCAGATGATATTTCTACCTGACCCCGATTTCTTAAAAACACTGCAGATCATTCTTCATTGCTTCCTCTGACCTGATGTTCACCCAGCATCAGACCCTATTTCCTTCTCCCTTCCTGTGGCAGTGTACAGAAAGCACCCATTTTTCCCAGTGCCATTTCTACCTCGCTTTTCTTTCCCTCAAGTCTTTAATCCCCCCCTTCTCTTTCCTTTACTTCTCCCCCATTTTTAATATTTTTTATCTACTTTCCATGGTCTCCTAATTTCATGGAATATGATTAACTGCTTACTATATTAAACAAACAAACAAACAAAGCTGTAGTGACTTTACTTTCTAAGGTATTATCCACATGTAGGTCTTCAATTCTGTTACCACCCCTATTTTCTGCAGTCCTGCTGCCTAGCTTCTGGTACATAATTTTCCTACCAAGTTTATCAGTGAGCTCTGTTCTCTCTGAACTGATGAGCTTCGCTGCATGTGGTTTATTATTCCTGTTGTTGTGAATGAGAGCATGGGGTCTTGTCCTTCTAGCTGAGCTTCCAGCATCTCCTCTGTGGCTTTCCACTCTTTCACTCACTCTTTAAATGGGAACTGCCTGGCCTCTTGTATAGTGGTCTGCAGTTCCATTTCCTCATCTCTTTACTAGAATCAGTCTCCTCCTCCTCCTCCTTTTGAACTGCTATAGATAAAGCTCTTCTCTAATTATGTCAGATTTCTTAATAAAAGTTCTCAAGGACTCCCTACTCCTACTGGCAGCCTGATCTTATCCTTGCAGAGTAAGATTAGCTGTAATTATTTTCATCCCCTAATATAGAACCTGTCTTTTATTTTTGTGCTATCTATTCACACAGAACTTCCCTCACTTTGATATGGAACTATGTGCTGTCATTAGAAGGACCAATACATAAATATGTTTCTCGCATTCATGTACTGAATAATCAGAATTTTTTCTGAAATCATTCTATCCCCTTAGATCTCAGTCCATATAAAGTCTTGCTACACTATTCTTAACCCTAACTGTCTCATCTAGAAAAAATTTGGAATATTTCTAACATTCCACGCATTTTTCTTTGAGTTTTACAAGTTATATAGAATGTTGTCAGGGGGCTGGGGATATGGCCTAGTGGCAAGAGTGCCTGCCTCATATACATGAGGCCCTGGGTTCAATTCCCCAGCACCACATATACCGAAAATGGCCAGAAGGGGCGCTGTGGCTCAAGTGGCAGAGTGCTAGCCTTCAGCAAAAAGAAGCCAGGGACAGTGCTCAGGCCCAGAGTCCAAGCCCCAGGACTGGCCAAAAAAAAAAAAAAAAAAAAAAAAAAGAAGAAGAATGATCACAGAATGTTGTCAACTTGTGTGCATGTATGTATGCAAGCAGATACATCACCAAGTGGATATAGGACTAGACCGTGACAGAAAAACATATCGAAAGTTATTAGTCATAGGGAGATGGGTTCATTCATGAGGCCCACATCCTAGCATCCTCCAGGATCTGTTTCCGTGCATTCTTTATTTATATGTGGTATAGGACTTGAGCTAGTCTTCTAAAAGTAGAGAAATGGAAATAAAGTATTAGGGCACAATAAAAATCAACCAATGGTTAAGGCCAAAGAAAGAATAAGATCAAGAAATAACACTACAAGTTTTAGGTGGTTGGTGTATCATGATTTGAGTAGGAAATGCCCCAACTAATTCAGCTATTGAAAGCCTGCTGCCTGGTTGGTGCCAATGTAAAAAGGTGATTGTATTATTAAAATGTAGTCATTTACATAATACCAAAGAATGTACTGTACTTTGTGTCTTGCCCCTGGACCCTTGCTGTTTCTCACACTGCTTCCTGAAGTACCACGAAATAAACCCATTTCCTCCATGTGCCTCTTTTTGCTGTGATAGATCTTTGCCATAGGCCTGAAATCAGTGAATCCCAAACTCAACAACCTTTGAAATGGTGGGCCAAAATAAATATTCCCTCCAACATTATTACTATTGTTCTGCCACATTTAAATGATCATATTCGCAGGGAGAAACAATTGTAAACTTGAAGTTTATAAGTTTTTTTAAATAAATTTTAAAGTGAAATTTATTATTTATCATTCCGATGCTGGTGCCACATACTTGCAATCTTAGCTTCTTGGGAGACTGAAGTTATGAACAGTACAGTTCCAGGTGAGCCCAGGCAGAAAAGTCCACAACACTCCACTTAATTAGTGGTACACTCCTATCATCCCAGCTAGAATGGAAAGCATAAAATAGGAGTATTATGATCCAGGAATAAAATTGTGCATAGAATTAGATTCCATTTTGAAAATAGCCAGTGCAAAAAAAGAACATGTGTCTTAATAATAGAGGGACTACATGGAAACTGCTGCCAAAAAAGAAAGAAGGAAAGTGAAATGTATTGCCAAATCTACACATATTATCAGACCTCCGAGGAAGCAATTTAAAGGGTTCTGGGTCAAACAATCAGTGCAATCATAAAATAGTCAATGATTCTCTGGAAGATCATGACATTGTGCTGGGCTAGCAAAACTGCTGAGGAGACAAGATGCATCCGCTTTCTGGAGTTACTGATCCCAGATCTAGAAGGATATCTGCACCAGATCAGTACAGAGAAGAGTAAAACCCCTCAACTGGCTTAACTAAACAGTTTAGGTACAAATAATCTATTTCAAACTTGAATTTATAATGATGACTTGCATTTACACAGTATTTTACATTGCATTCGGTGCTCTCACTTTGCTTTTAAGTGAGATAAGAAAATTAGGGTATAGAAACACATGACTCTGCTATCCCAACGTCAGTACAGCTAATGATAATAATAGGTTTCACACTTGTATTTACTGACTCCTATCAATTGTTCCTTTTATCCATACTTATTTTCTCTAAAGTAGTTAATTAAAACCCATCTCATATCGAGCGTAACATATAGTTTAATAAATAGCCATACCACAGATAAATATGACAAGTAACAAGTCAGGTACATCCAGAATATTTTTATCTTGATCTAACCACAGTGGTTTTTCTTCTATTCTAAAGTAATTAATATTCCCATCCATCCCCTTTTACTACCTTAATAATCAATACTCTTTAGACTTCTTTTATGTAAAAGTGATAATAACATATGTTATTAGTTTATCTTTCATCTTGTTACCATTTCTCTTTTGTTCACAGTAAGTGAATTTGATTTCAGATCTACCTCAAATCTGAAAAATGAATCGTATTTTATATTGCAATACAAATACTAATAATTGATTCAATATTAATCCTTTGTTTTTTAGATAGAAATAAAGTTAAATAGTACATCAAAAGGGGTAATAAGCAGTTTATAGGCATTATATCATGTAATCTTCAAAAATTAGTGAGGTAGAAATTGATATCTCTTTTAGTTGAGGAAGGAGCTAGAACACATTTGCAGTTCCTATCCAAAGTAACTCAAATATTACATATAAGAATCAGGGGTGTTTCTGAGTGTCACATTTAGCTGACAACTTAAAATCCATACCCAATTCATGCTTCCCCAAATAAGGTATAAGTCTGCTTTTCCTGATAATAACAAAATTTGCATTAATATTACCCTTTTCTAAGGAACTGAAAAGTGTTCTGAAGAAATTATCTAATTAATTGCAATGGCCATTATACTGGATTATTTCTCTCTTTGTTTTTAATAAGAAGGGATTGTGAATTTGCCAAAACCAGCAGGAAAATGTTGTTCAAGTGTCTCAGACTACAAAGTGTCTGACACAGACTTTAGCAGCTACACTTAAGCTAATTACAAATCCATGGCATTTTAGTTAGCTCCATATAAGAAATGATTCCCTCTCCCAGCATCACTTTTTCATACTGTCCTATATAGCTAATGAGTTAATTTGAGAGCCCATGTTTTGTCTGAGACAGGGTGATGAAAGATATGTGGAATCACTGTTAGGTGGCAGGTGTCTAAACAATGCCTGATTAGTTGAAATGTGTTTTCCTTCAAATGTATTAACATGAAGTGTCATATAGTCTCCGAAGTCAAAATCATCAGGAAAATCATATAAGCTAATGAGTGTAGAGATCTTTTCTAGAGTTCCCTCATTGTAAGAAGTGCATGCTTACTTACTTGGTGGTCAACTATATTTATTTCTCCTACTAAGCACACATACTCAGTGTTAATCACAGAAAGAAATCATTTGAGCAACAAGGGTTATTCTAACCTTCGGGGATCTTTGTGTTTAAATAACATAATCCTCAAGAAGTAGACAACCCATTCAGAAAACCGAATATTAGGAGTTAATGAGTTTACAATATAATTATGTTCATTTTAACTGACATATGAAACATAAAAATAGGATAAACTACTGAGGAGTAGCCAGTGTAAAATTTTGAAGCATGTATATATCCTGCAATGCTTAATTCTGGTACATGTATTATTTCTTCATAGGTAGCAACTTTCCAAATCCTTTCCTTTTGTTGAAATGTAAGGCGTATTGTGTCCCCCTATAGTCACTTAACTGTCCCCAGGATCTTCCAGGCCTTCTAACTATAATCTTGTACCCATCCCTTTCTTCTTCCTTAACTTTCCCGGTCCTTTGGAATGACCATATTTACTCTCAAGTTCTGTAAGATGAGCATTTAGCTTTCCCAGTTAAAGTCATATTATTTCAAATCACCAAATTTCATTCTCTTACATGGTGTGAAAGTCTTATGTTGTGTATACAAGGGCTATACTTTCTGTGGTTTGATAGTATATTATATATGTAAGTGCTATATTTTCTCTTTACACTCATCAGTTGATGCACAGTTGTGTTAACATTTGGGTGCTATTGTACATAATGTGGCAATGAACAGGAGAGATCAGATGTTTCTTGGCATACTGTTTTGTGATCTCTTGGATATGTATTCGCCATAGGATTATAGGTATATGATAGGTCTTAACATTTGCCTTGTCTCTAAATTGGTAATGAACATCTGAGAAATACTAGCCTCTTGATGGCCTGGATCTCAATTCATATTAGACATATTTAGCTTACTTCTCTCAAATACAGAGAACCAAGAAACATCAATACCATTAAAATGTAAATTTATTGTGCAATCTGGTCCAAAGGAAATTCCCTTCAACTGTGAAAAGATGGCACTTTGATATTGTCTTTCTTTTACTACCCCTAGCTGGTTCTTTTTCATTTTCTTTTCAGGATTCTTTTCATGATTATGATTATCCTAAGTAGATGTACAGAGGAGTTTCTTCTCCATTTGTAAGCACAGTGCTGTTTCTTTATTTTATTTTATTTTTTATTGTCAAGATGATGTACGAGGGGTTATAGTTATATAGGTAAGGTAGTGAGTACATTTCTTGTCAAACTTGTTACCTGCTCCCTCATTTTTCTCCCATCTTCCTTCCTCCCCAATCCTCCCCCAAGTTTAAAAGTTAGTTTACAACATATTGTAAGTATTGCTGTTGCATTGGTTCTCTTTTTACCCTTTATTTCACCATGTTGATGTTCCCCTTCCTTTCCCTAATTCCGAGAAATATATACATAATACCCAGGGTTCCAAAATCAAATACAGTGACAACAGGAGTAAAACCATAGTTAAGAAAGCAAAAGAAAAAGGCATACTTTCACATACTATACTGCAAATAACAACAACAGTCAAACCACTTATTTAAATAACTTGGAGTTCATTTTGCTTATCATCATCTTATGCGATCGTATGTACATAACTATTGAGCTATTGTGATCATCTGTTAGGACTATCCTAGACATTTACTAATTATTACCAATGACAGAAACCATAAAGTCTATGTTTCTTTGTGTCTGGCTCACCTCACTTTGCATGATTTTTTTCCCAAGGCTTTCCATTTCCTTATGAATGGGGCAATATCACTCTTTCTGGTAGAAGCATGGAATTCCATTGTGTGTACATGTAGCACAATTTCTTGATCCAGTCACCTACAGAGAGGCTTTGGGGTTGGTTCCATATTTTAACTATGGTAAATAGTGCTGCAAAGAACATAGTTGTACTGGAAGCTTTAGAATGGTCTTTCTTGTGACCCTCTGGTAAATCCCAAAAGTGGATTTGCTGGGTCATAGGGGAGCTCTATGTTTAGTGTTTTGAGGAACCTCCATACTGCTTTTCAGAGTGATTGAAGAAGTTTGCATTCCCAACAGTGCTGTTTCTTTATCACAGTGTGATGCTCTTGGCCAACCACTCCATCTACCACTGGCTTTCCAGTACATGAGCTAGGAAAGTTCCTTTAGGAGGTATACTGACAGAATTTTTTTTTTTTTAATTTGTTAATATTCTATGATTTAATTTTTTTTTTTCTCAAATTTTTATTGTCAAACTGATGTACAGAGAGGTTACAGTATCATACGTTGGGCATTGGATACATTTCTTGTACTGTTTTGTGGAGGTTGTTCTGATTCTCATTGGAATTAACTAAGGGCTTAATAATCACGTGATCTTAGTCTTGAGTAAAGGGTAATTGTTGTCATGCCTAGATACATACAGCATTTATAGGATTAATAACAATATGCATTCAGGAAAATGTCTGTGTGGCATATATGAGTATTATAACAAAAAGAAAACATTGCAAATTCTAGTTTAGCATTCCTTTGATGCTTCCTTTGTGTGTAGGCCTTCACTATTCAAGTCACTCATAAAAAAGAGATACCCTAGCCCCCAGCCTGAACTAGTCCAGCATCAACTCAGTTCACTCCAGTTTATGCTAGAAATGATGAACACTTAACTGCTTAGTATCATATTTCTATGTCTAATTTTGTTCTTCTGTTGATATAAAAGATATTCCCAGAGTTCTTTTGGGAAGCAGATAATGTCAGCCACTTGGTGTCTCTGTGGGAATATAAGAGTGTGTGTGTGTGTGTGTGTGTGTGTGTGTGTGTGTGTGTGTGTGTGTGTGTTGGCTTCAGCCCCGGGACTAAGCACTGTCCCTGAGCTCTTTTGTTCAAGGCTAGCACTTTCAGCTTGAGGCATAGCTCCACTTCCAGATTTTTGGTGGTTAATTCGAGATAAGAGTCTCAAGCACTTCCCGGCCTGGGCTAGCTTTGTACCATGGATATAGCTAAGATATAGCTAGGATTAGCTAGCAATAGCTAGGATTACAGAAGTGATCCACCTGTACCCAGCTACAAGGTGTTTTGTCTCCATTCCATTTTTTTTTTATGATGGGCATATTGGGGGCTTGTGTGCTCTGTTTTTACCATGGTATCAAGGGAAAGTGTACTATCAGTGGTTCAGCAGGTTTCATTTCAAATAAGGAAGTAGATAATGGTTTCTTCCTTTAGGCCATCTTAACAATCTGATCAGTAATTTTCTCTAGTTTATGCTTTTGAAGCCACAGTCTCAACTTCATGCTGAGCATTATGGTAATAGTAGAGTTGACCGTCTGTATGCCAGGTACTGTGACCACAGTTCAACTGACTGTGAAAAAAAAAGAGAGAGACTACTTAACCTGTTCAATTTTTAGTCACTACTCACTGACAGCATGTCACTGTACTAATTATGTCCAGGTATCTTTTTATCATTATTCACTGATACAGCATAATTAAGGACTCAGTCCATGCTTTACACATGTCTGTGAAGTCAACTATTTAATTTGCATTTACATTGTATTATGTACTTAAAGTAATCTAGAGATAATTTTATCTACATAAGAAGGTCTATACAGGATATATACAAACAATAAATATATCAAGGAATGAGTGAACATGTAGGTGTTTTAATACTGGGCAAGCTACTAGCTATCTATATCTTTTTGTATACACACAACATGCTTGTTTCATGTGATTCAATGTTTCCAGTTCTGACAAGATATTTAAAACTTAAATCTTGATGGATTCTGCAGATCTTTTAATATTTTCAGAGGCGATAATGTTTGTTAAGTTTTAATGCACATTTTTAAACATGCACTGAGCATGGCTCCCCCGGGAGTGGACGGAGTTGGAGAGAAGATACATAATTTAGTAGCCATTCCTTTTTTCATATAGTAAAACACAATGACAAATTCTGAAAGATAAATAAAAATGCTTTGGAGCCTACACGTTCTCCCTTAGTCCTTGATCCAAGGTTTCCTAGCTGCTCTGAATTTTAAAGGCAGGTTAGAAAATGGTAAAATAATCACAAGTATCTTCAAGAGGTCAATAAATTCATTATTCTGCTTCTAATAAACTATTGAAATACATTTCTGCCTGGAGTAAATTTCATCTTACAAGAAAATGAGAAGCATTGTTCATGGACATAAAGGTTTACAAATACTAGATGGTGATGTTGTACAGATCCTTAAAAGTACAATTTTGTGTTTCTATCAATCTCATTGATTTTTTTATTATTGACATAGGGAATGAAATTTTTAATTGAGAACTTAATTGGGAGGAGCATCAGCTCTGGTCTTTCTAGCAAAATCAGAATTACTCACATGTATATTGTGTGCATTAAATATATTCATGTTATATACTTATATACATGTATGTACATATATACTATGTGTAGAGAGTGCACATATATGAATATCTAACATTATAATTATTATGCATAATTTATAAGCTTCAATGTGTATATTTCTCCTAATGATTTCATCATTATATGATTTTGGAAAGCTAGAATTTTACACCAGGTTTAGTTTTCTTTATGTTCTTTAAATTTTAAGACAGTCAAGTATTTACTAGACAGCATACCTGTTAGGAACCTTAAATTTCACTAATAATTATATGATATATGTGACCTGTGTATGATTTTTTAAAAAGCTTTTCTTTTCTCATACTTTTCTCAATTTTGGCTCTTTTCCTTTTTACGTTTTTTTCTTTCCCATTTTTTAATTTGGAGAGTTGTCAATTATAGTTGACATTAATCTCAAATTTCAGGTTTATTAACTGCAAAATAATGATTCATAAAATATATCCTCAGAGCCTAAAAACAGTTAACTTAGAAAATGCCTCTTCCTACATTCAGGGATATATGTGTGTATGCATACGTGCATATATCTATGTATATATATATGTGTGTATGAATTTGTTTGTTTGTTGTGCCTGTACTGGAACATGACCTCAGAGCTTCACTTCATTTCATTGAAGGCTGTCATTCTACCACGAAATCCAGGAGTCCATTATCACATAGATGGAGTCAACGGTGCCTATGAATCCTTTCTAATTTGGGCAAAGCTGCTATCAATCCTTCAAGTTGAGCAGAAGATAGACTTGCTGCTCATCATTTAGCTCATTATAAAGCGGTTGTCAGGTGGACCTTCCTTTAGCCCAGTAAATATCCTCATTTTCTAGTGAGCTGAATAAGATGAAAAGAATCAGCATAGACTGAGCAGCATGCCACAAAGTCAAGCAATGTGATGGGATCTTTCCCAGATTGCAAGAGAAATGGCATCTACCTTCAAAGGATATTCTTGGGTACTCTTGTATAATTTTTACAAGGAAGAAGAGTCTTGCGCACAACTTTTATGTCAGTGCTTCTCATTTAGACAGGAACTGTCTCTCTACTCACAAATATTTGCTGAATGTTACATTTTTTTGAATTCCTACAATGCCTAATGTGTGCCCAGAAATGAGCAGTGTAAACAACCCTACAGTTTATCCATTATTGATATGGATCTGTGTAAACAAGGCATACATCCTTTCAGAAGTACCTAGATGATATTAGGGATGCAGTCTATGGGAAAAAGTGTAATCTTTGCCAATGCTAACTAAGGTTCCATAATGAAAACCCAGGTCACTGGCCTCATTACTGCTAAGATTTCTGACTTAAACCTTGGCTCACTATTGTTAAAAGAAATGACAGCCTGTGAGAAATTAGAGGGGAAAGGTGAACTTCCCCATGTCATAAATAATGTCGAGTGATGCATTTCAGTATTATGTGTGTACGGTGTGCTGTATAAACATCCAGGGAAAAGTAGCTGACTAGCTATCAGACACCAAGCAGATGTAATGAACAGAATAGGAAAGCTTTTTCCCCAAAGAAGAATCATGGTGTGGGAGTTTGAGGATCCTATTTAGATTCCCTCTCCCCCACTGATCACAGACTCTTGTTTTCCTGAATTTTAATCTATGCGAGTTTATCTGTTTTCATTGACCTTCCAATACTAACGGGTAGCAGAAGGAAGATGAATTACATATGATGTAGTTTCACATGTAGCACAATACAAAAATAGTGTCTGAGCTAATAGGTATTATTATTTTTTATTATTATCATCATCATCATCATCATCATCAAATTGATCACTACCAGAGGTGAACTCAGGGGCTTTCGCTCTTGCTCAGCTTTATCACTCACAGCTAATTCTCCACCATTTGAACCACACTTTCAGTTCCTGGATTTTGCTGGTTAATGAAAATGAGAGACTTTTCTGTCTGGGCTGGTTCTAAACTGTGATCTTCATATGTCACTTAAGCAGTTAGGATTATGGTGCCTGATTCCCTTCCCTCTCCCTTCCTTTTCCCTTTCCTCTTCCCTTTCCCTTCTTCCTTCTTTTCTTTCTTTTCACCATACTGGCAATTGAGCCCAGGATCTTCAACACACCAGGAAACCATGCACTCTTGAGCGCCTTGCACCCAGCCTTTTAAATTATATTTTGAATATGAGATAACTTTGTCCAAACTAGCCTCAAAGTTAAGACCCTCCTCTCTCTCTGCCTCCTGAGTTACTGGGATTACAGGTATACACCACTACAACCAACTAGGTGTCTTTTAACAGACATGCTCACCTCTGTTCTCATCCTTGAGTTATTCAGAGGATTCTCAGGGACTTACCAACATGTCAAACTCAGGTACTCACCCATGGAATTTCAAGCCAAGAGCATCCCATAAACTTGGCTAGTATATTCAAGAATCCATTCTGGTTGAATGAGACCTGTGTGGTTTCAGGTTCCTCTGCTGAGTAGATTGAGCCATCTTTTGAGTTCCTTACTATTCACCAGATACCTTCCTTATACTTATTTCCTGCTGTCTGATCAACTATTCTCACCAGTGGTTCAGATGCAAGTCTGGTGAAAACTAAAAGAAAGCCCAGGGAGCTGGAGAGGATTGCATGGAAAAACATCTACAACAAGCACAAGCTAGGAACCAGCCCATGGGCACATCGCCAAGCACTGTACCTTGACTAGCTGGTGTTACATAAAGTTTTGGTGCTAAACCAGGGCCAAGGACCCAGAGATTTTCTGTGATGCACATGCATGACTACAGAATCCTAGTCCATATCAGTGCCCGTCCATCTGCCCTCTTTTTTCTTAAGCTCTGCTTTGCCACCCTGCCCTGTGGGAACATCATGCATGTTTCTTTGCTTGGGTTTTTGTCTTAGTGCAAGATTGTGATCTTCATTTCTTCCCACATATCTAAATCCTAACCAAGCACCTGATCAATGAAGTCAGATCTGTATCAACTAGAGTTTGTTTCCATGTTCTCTGCTTTGTAATCACCAATGTGTGTGTGTGTGTGTGTGTGTGTGTGTGTGTGCTTTCTTTTACATCAACTTGCTTCTCTTTCATGCCTGTCACCTTCCACATGAGATTCATTGATCTATCTGTGAGTATTTATTAAGACAGAATCTGAAACAACTCTATGTTTTGTTTTCACCTTTTTGCTTGGCCAAAGGTAAAATGAGACACAAAATGAATTATTTTATTTAAGAATATATGAGGCTCAGACTCAACCTAAACTCTCTGATGGTTTTCCTGCGTCCTTCCTTCTTTTTAAAAAATAGAATTATTGAAATATAGTAAAATGTAGTGTGCCATAAAATTCACATATTTGTGCCCAACTCAGTGGTTTTTAGTACACTCACAGAGTTGCACAACCATCACCAAAACCTGGGCGGATTTCATCATGTATCAATTGCCAGTCAACAAATTTTCTAGCTCTAAGCAACTATTTCACTAATTTTTTGCCTGTGGATATGTGTATCCTGAACATTTTCTATGAATGAAATCATTCCAAAAAATGTATGTTGCCACTTTCTTCTTTAACTTACTGAAATAAATGTATTCAAGATTCACCAGTTGTCTTCACTATGCATGTTTATTTTAATTCTAATAAGGTGAAGAGATCCAGGAAGGCTATAAGTTTATCTTGGATCCCTTTAGAAAGGAATATTTAAAAGCAGCTTGCTTTATTTATATTGCTGATGATTCTCAGATAATCTTAGGTAGAATATAAATGTATCCTCACACAAACTGAGTAACCAAACCAGGAAGCACATAAACTCAGCTACAGTTATTGCTAAATATAATTGTATAGCTCTCCTCCTGTAAGATTTGAATACTGGATTCTAATTTTGATCTTATTCTTTCCTCCCTTTCTTTTCTTATGTCCTTCTTTTTTTTGGTACTAGGAACTGAACCTAGAACCTTGCTCATACACTTGAGCCATGGTCCAACAATTTTGTTTGTAATTTGTTTTTGAAACAGGGGCTCTTTCTTCTGTTCCTTGAAATCAGAAACATGAGTCATTAAGCCTAGCTACTGGATTTTTTTTCTTACTTTGCTTTTGGTATTTAAATAAATGTTGTCACTGACACCTGTGACAATTGGAATCTTGAATTCCCAAGCATATCATCCATATGTATGCAGACTGGGCAATTCTTTTGAGATGATAGAAGTCAAATGCATTAACTCTGAGATGCAGATTTCCAAAGTCATATAATCCAAACCTGGCATAGGTTGATTACATCTAAAGATGATTCTTTTATATTTTAACTACAGATATAGTTATTTTGCAGTCATAAGATAAAAGTACTTCAAAGCACTCAAAGATTCCGTGGTGGGAACGAACACCTTATTGTAAATGTATTACTCTGAGTATTGCTGAGTTCTTCTATTGTACCTATAATATTCAATTTCCCCTTGAACGCAGGTGGCAAAGATGAGTTTGTATGGTGTCTCTGAGGTAAATTTAGTCAGAAACAAAATTATTACTAAGTATTTTCTCTGTTCTTTTCAGAAAAATATTTTCCCAATGTATATGGGAGGAAGGGGTCATTTGCTTAGTGCCATGACAAATTACTATTTTTACAGATTTACCCAAAATAAAATTCATCACCTCAAATTGAGCTAAGTCTAATTTACATAGTTATGTAAATAGAATTTGTGATAAATGTCCTGAATTTAAATTACCTTCACATAGATATGAGAAAAAAATCATTCTTTCACTATTAGTAAAATTAAAAAAAAAAAGCACCACTCCCTTGGGCACACTGGATGAAAATTAAGTATTTTTTCTTTTCTTTTTTCATCCAGGAAAATGTTAAACTATAAAATGTCTTCTTACATATTCAGTAAGTTCCTCTCTGGGATGTGTCTAATCAGGATTTCTCAGCCTTCAATTTTCTCATTTGCAATGCCATTCTCCTCCTTTATTCCCTCCTTCCCTTTGTTATTCTACCTTTAAAAAAATGACAAGATTTTTATCTCTGTCCTACAGCTGAACTCTTCTAAGTTTGAAATGGCAGTATTTTTATAGGGGAATCGTGGGGCTGTCAACATTGATTTCCAGATGCCTTGTTTCTGCTTTGTCCACTCCCAGTCTTAATTATGACAACTTGAACGGGATAAGCAGCACAGATGCTGCGCTTGTGTGTCAGCCAAAGAGCAGAGGTGCTGTGCACACCGGGGCAGGAACTGTGCGGAATGGGGATGGATGGGAGCTGGGAAACAGACTCCAAAGAACAACTTTGGGATAGAGGACAATTGTTCTGTGCAGAGTATACTGTCCAAGACATTGGGTATTTATAGAGGAAATAATATAATCTATCATGGCACACATGTAAAAACATCTCCTCAGAGGCAAGTTTTATTCACATTTAGAGTTTGCACTAAAAAATCTCTGATTTCTTACTATCCTGATAGACTGTGCAAATGCCTATGAGTTATTGTAAGTTTGCATACTCAGTTGGAAGAAATAATGTTTTTCATTTATTGGTTAGAAAGCAATAGACAATATTTTAGAAGTTATAAAATTTTAATCATCTCCATTGTACAATACTAATAAACATATAACAATTTTTCTTGGATTCGTCAGATCCTAAGAAGAGGCATGCTGGCATGTTAAGTTTAGCAGCAACATTCTATTTTGCACTGAAACCTAGTTTTCCTTCTTTAGGCATAAATCCACCTCTCCCACACAAAGGCTGTGATCAAGTTATCAACTGGAACTCTGTTCTCCTTTCCCCAAGTAGAGGGCTTGACCTATAGCTGCTAACAGTTTCTAGGTCATCTGACTACAGGCCAGAGACAATAGTTCCTCTATGGAGAAATCTATAGGACAGCTAACAATACAGCACTGCTGCTTTCCTCAGCAAGACAGGACAACACAAGGTGCAGTGTTCATTACATGCTATTTAGCAGGCCCAGCTCATACTCTCAGGAAGGAATACACAAGAAAGCAAGTACTAACTGGCAAGGTTCATTGTGTATGGCTTTGAGGCTGCCTACCAGTGTTTCTTGCCTTGTAACCTGAACTAGTAGTGCTTAAAATAAAACTGAATCATTGAATCTATTCATGGACATGGAGCTTATTTTCTACTTGAAGGTTTGTATTTTTTTAGGTCACTTAGGTACCCTCCATTAATTTCACACCAGTTTCTGTCAGTTTGCTGTGTTGTGGTGAGATGTTTTAAATTACATCTTGTCTTCAGAGTAACTGATTCTTCACTATAAGTCCGTTTAAGACTTAGCATTTGGAGGTAGAATTGAATGGTTAATTTGTTTTAACAAATGCTTAATTTAGGCAACAACTGACTTGACTTAGTAGAATCCTTTTAATACAGGCTTGTTGAGCTGAGCTAGCCAAATGGAGTATTCATTTAGCTTTAGGTCAAAAAAGTTCTAAGATTAAGTATTCTCCAGCCTATTTCTTAGATTTTAGTAAGGAGACATGTGGCCAAGTGTGATGTTATAGGATTTCAGTCAATGACAGTTTACATATCAAAATGGTATTTCAATAAGATTATATTAACTGAATTAATATATCACACTTTTGGGTTTTCACACAGTAATAATATCACCTAACAATGTGTTTCTTGAATACAGCAATTTCATTGAATAAACATACCTACCACTCTTGTTTGGCTTTCTTACCCAAGCCTGGTGCATTCCACTTGATCCATGACTCTACTCTAGGATTTTTGGTTGAAGATAAAAGTCTCATGGACTTTCCTACCTAGGCTGGCTTTGAACCTGGATCCTTGGGTCTCAGCCTCCTGGGTAGCTAGTATTAAAAATATGAATCACTGCCTCCTAAATATAAAATATATTTCTATTGTTATTTTGTCTGATGATTTTCATCAGAACAAGATATCAAGTTTGTTTTGAAAGAAACTAGCCAGGGCTCTGTTTATTTCTATGAATGCTTTTCCAAAATGTGTGTATATTCTGGTTATCATTACAAAATGATTTTGGATTTGTAAGATGAAATAATAATAGACTTACTTGACAGGTCCACTGTTTATATTCTAGGCTACTTTTGTTTCTTAATAAAAATTATTCATTCATTAGCTCATGTATTCATTCAGTTATTTTTGTCCAGCACCTACACTAGAACAAATACAATTATAAGTACATATTGTAATTTTGTATATTTTCCAGTGTATCCTTCTAAGTATAAGAGTTTTTAGTACCTTCCACTGAATTGACTTACCAATGATTATGTCTTCAGATTTTATTAGAAAGCAAGCTTAAAATAGTTATGTTATTCTTTTTCAGAAGAGCTGCTTTTTCTAAAGAGCATTTAAATACCACTGACAATTAATAATGATTCTTAAGAATGAAACATACTATGGAGATAAATAAAAGAGTCAGCATAGATATACAAATATAGATTATCCTAGGGGGGAACTAAGCGTAATTACTGGTGAAACCCAAGCTTTGAATATGAGTCAGTAAGAAATAGTGAGAGGGAAATAATGACCTATTACTGAATGGAAATAATTTGATGTGATTACTTCTGCTTTTTTAAGAATGGCAAGATTAGCTACATGTAGACAGATGGTACAGGCTTGTGAATTAAATGTAGTGGCATTAAGATTATATTTTAAATACCATAATCACATTTACTCTCATGGAAATGAAAGTATGTGCTCTTGTAATTAACAATCACCTTACAATTTTATGGTTGTAAAATGTAATTCTAGAAAAGCCTCGGAGAATTGTGCTTTGGTTGGTGTCTGTTGATTTTTTAAGCCCTTACCATTATTGTATTGTATACCTTTTTGTATGTGTGCATGAAATGCGTTTCCAGGTTCATTATACGCACACACACATGCACACCACACACACACACACACACACACATACACTATCTCTCTCTCTCTCTCTCTATATATATATATATATGCAGAATTGAATGATTTCAATAAAATAGCACTGGATTCACAGAGTTGAGAAATTATGAACTAGTAAAGACATAAAAAACAAATGTCAGTACGAGGTGCTGATGGCTCACTTGTGCAACCCTAGTTAGTAGGGAGACTGAGATTTGAGGACTAAGGTTGGAAACCAACCTGGGCAGGAAAGTCCCTGAGAGTCTATATCCAATTAGCAAGCAAAAAGCTAGAAGTGGAGCTCTAGCTCAAGTAGTAGAACACTAGCTTTGAGAAAAAAATCCAATTGAGGATTTCAGGTTTACAAGGTCCTGAGTTCAAGCACCAGTATACACACACACACACACACACACACACACACACACACACACACACAGAAAGAGAGAAAGAGAGAGAGAGAGAACAACCATTAATTTGGATACATTTTCTTTTTGAAAATCACATTCAATTAATAATCCTTGGGTCAAGCAAATATTTTGGTACTAAATTCTACTTCATAATTAAATAATCAATTTTATGATTCTGCCTGAGTGTTATTCGCCAGTAAATTCTAGATTTGCTTCATGATAAAGACCTCCATGCCATTAAAAATACTATTTTTCTACACATCATAACTTTTTGACCTATACTTTGTTTCATTAGTTATATCTCTCTGCTACAATTTTAAAAAAAACTCAGATGATTTCAATATAAATTTCTCAATTCAGCAGCACATCGGGGTACACTCCACTCGTGCAAGTGAGCTATCTCGATTGAGTCCACAAAGCACACTTGTGAAATCACAGCATACACATACCACAACTGTAGAGAGGCAAGAGAGAGAAATCAATAGGGCCCCAGGCAAGCCTGAAGAAAAGAATTAATTAAGGGATATAGAAAAGAAACAGCACCCCAACCAGCAAAAAGATAAATTTAAGGGATCTTTTTTTCTTAATTTATTTAGAACAAGAATTAGGATAGAGGACAGAGAATGCAGGAAGGAAAGAAGTCGCGCTCTGCTTCTTGAAAAATAGTATTGTATATTTCTTTAATAGATTGCAGATATATACATCTGTCTTTCAGAATTGGAATCACTTTACAATTCATTGAGGACAGTGTGTGTCTGGGCTCTTACTGATTCTATAGAACAATAATAACCCATCAATCATGTGTTGCTTACAAGGACCGCATTTCAAGAGTTGTGATTGTTTCTCTGCAGTATCCTACCATCAAGTTGTAATTCTACCATTTAAAGTTCTCATTCTGTTAGACGCAGACTTCCTATGGTAAACAATGATTTTTTTGGTGGGGTTATAAGTGACAAAATACTGTCTTTAGATGTGATTCTAGGTAGGAAGTAAATCCTGAGCTCAACACATAATTTACCACTCATCTTTCCCATGTGACTTATGGCTCATGACTCGCATCAAACAAGATGTAGAAGGAGTCAAAACTTAGATCTTCAATGTGTTGCTCCTACTGCTGTTTCTTAATCTCTAATTAGGGAAAGGGGAAGAAAAGAGTAACATAAGGGGGATGTAACTCTTCCATGAGTTCACATTCACAAAGGAGTAGGAGTATTGGAGAATAAAGGGAGACTATTTAAGGTATGAGAAGTTGCTAACAAAATATCTGATCTGATAAGTGAAGAAAGAGATGAAATTAGATAGTCACAGTGGAAAAGTTCCCAAAGAACCTTGGAGGCCATGTTAGATGGTTCAGTGATTTTCAGTGGCAAAGATGCCTGTCACATGGTTAGAAGACTAGATCATATTTAGCATTGGAACAACTTATAATCTGCAGGAGCATAATATTGCTTGTGAAATTAGAAAAAAAATATTATTTTGGAAAGTCTACTTCAGTTCCTCTTTATAGTACAGTTGCTCACAACTCCTAATTATATTCAGAAGAAGTCCAGATTGCCATGTTGCTTTATAAACACACCATGTAAGCCCTTGCTTGCCACTCCACGTGTTGTCTCTTGATCTCACGTAGGATCTCATTTGAAGCATGCTGAGGCTTCTGACTAGCCCATCTTCTGTGATGCCTCCATTTAACACATTACTTCGGTCCCAGGGAAGATGTTTGGGAAGTTCTGAACCTCAAACATTTGCATCTTGCATAAAGTACACTGTAAAAACCAGGAAAAAAAATGTTTCAGCTGCAATCCAAATAATCTTCAGTTAGAAAACCCAACAGAACCCAACGGAACATAGTAGATGGCTAATAATGCAAATGACAATAATCAGGATTTTGTGTTTCTGATGCACATGCAGAATAGTAAGGTATATACCAAGTATACCAAGAATTGAGGTCTCAACATTGAAAAATAATGGAATTATTTTCTGTCCTACTAATGCAGTTATTATATTCATTCCAAAATCTACTAGTGAACAATATGAGTCCATTTTTAGTCAACTGCTTCAGAATTGATTTTCTTCTTTCCTTATTCTGCTCTCATTCCCTCATTTCAATTACTACAAATTTATACTGACCTTTGGAAAATCCAGTGAACTATCTGATTTCTCCCAGCCCAGAGTTCTAGAATGTAAATAAACATCTTGTAAGTAAAGGGTTTTTTAAAATTATTTTTAAGCTTGTAGCTATTTTATTCCACTTTCATTTTCTCTAGTTTCCTTTAGTTGTTGTATTGCTATGTAGAACAGAAAAAATTAGGGGGAAAAACTTTTTACCAAATACTATGCTTTTGAGTTGAGTAAAAACAAGCTGTTTTGAGATATTGGTTATAAAACAGTGAGCAACAACCTACTAAACAATATCAAGCTACAGTGTTGCTAATTTCCTGTTGCTTTTGCTGTTTGAAGTTTACTTTTTCCCAGGAAATTAGGTAATAGTTGCTACAAAAGGGTTATCTACAATGTAGATGGTAATTTAAATCCTTTTAAATAATTTTAAGCTCTAACTATTTGGTTTCTTGATATTACAGCAACAATGTAAAGATGTGGTCCTAGAATTAAAGTAAATTTTCCTAACAACAATTACTTTTAAACCACCAATAATGTATAACTTTGGAAAAAAAATAAAAAGTATGACTCCATTATAAAGACAAGATGAGCATATCAAATATTTTATTCATCTAATTAACTAGTGACATAACTCAGAAACTACGGTAAGGTTGATATTTATAGGCACATTCATAAAGAAATTTTAGAATAAGATTGCTACTTAGGTTATAAAAGTGGTTATCACCCAGAAGAGTAATAAACTATAAAGCTTGACATTTTCTCCCTGGTTTGATAGATATTTGCATTTCTACAAGATGGAAAACTTTAGGAAGTAACCTATAATTTCACTTATTGAGAGTTTGTTAATAAATAGAAAAGAATGAATTTAATAAAGGACATTATCCTTTATAATAAATTATCTTTGTTTGAACAAGCTAAATCCCCTTGAAAAAAAAGTTATTCTGTGCCCTTTTGAGTTATTTCCAAATTTTTAGTATGTTTTTTGTTTGTTTGTTTTTTACCATCACCATCCTAAAAGAGATCACAAATTAATGCTTGTTCATCCTTTATTGTCCTTTTTGCTTGGAGTAAATACCCAATAATTTGGTTCTGAATTCCTGGAAAATAAAAGCAGCATTAAATCACCTTAAATTTTATTTATTTAGTATCCTTTTCATATTGGGCCAGTCCTAATAAAATGATGAACAAGTTAGAATTTGTTGATGTGATTCAATTTCCATGTTTGGAGCTGAACCAACATGATGGCCTTGGGGATGGAAAGAAAGGATGAGATCACAATATATCTAGAAAGTAAGAACAAAAGGACTTCAAGTCTGACCACGTACAAAGAAGTCTGGAGATGGGAGAGCCACAACTGATGATAACAGGACACTTACAAAAAGTATAATGTTTCAGACCCTGTGTGTGTAAGACAGCAAAGAGATATTGAGTTTAAGATATGGAAACGGCTCTTGGGAATTTGATGGACAGTCATTACTGAACCAGGATCACAGATTTGGCAGCATTAACTAACAGTAATTCTTTTTTCCCTTTTATTTATTATTATTTAGCTTATTTTTTATTATCTTGAAGTAATTGTACAAAGGAGTTGCCATTTAACAAAGCAGTTATGAGTACAATGCATCGCGATCAGCATCAGCCTTATGAAAATTCTCAGTCACCCCATCTAGTCCACCCTTTTCCTTGCTTTTCTTTTTCTTTAGGCTACATATTGAACTTTTGACTATGCTCTCCCCCTTCTCCTCTTCATTTGACTACCTCTCTCCCCTTGACCTCACCCTGCCCCTTTTTTTTTTTTGGCCAGTCCTGGGCCTTGGACTCAGCACTGTCCCTGGCTTCTTCCCGCTCAAGGCTAGCACTCTGCCACTTGAGCCACAGCGCCGCTTCTGGCCGTTTTCTGTATATATGGTGCTGGGGAATCGAACCTAGGGCCTCGTGTATCCGAGGCAGGCACTCTTGCCACTAGGCTATATCCCCAGCCCACCCTGCCCCTTTTAAGAGCCTGCTTTTGTGTTGTTGCTGTTGAGCTTTGACTTTGTCCCTCTAAGGAATTACACTCTTTGAGTTCTCCTTAAAATCCACCCTATATCATTTAAGTAAATAGTATCGCATAAGCTCATAAACTGATTGTAGTTTTTACATAGGAAGGAAAATATGCAACCTTGTCTCTCTGGACCTGACTTACTTCACCTGATATATATTTTTTTCCAAATCTTTCCATTTCTTTACAAATGATACGACATCAACTTTTCAAATTAATGAATAAAATTCCAATTTGTGTGTATATACCATATTTTCTTGTCCCATTTGTCCACATTGGAGATTATCCTGACTGATTTCCTATCTTGACTATGGTGAATTGACTTATCATGAACATAGTTGTGCTAGTGACTTTACTGTATTCTGGGCTGTAATCTTTTGGATGAATGTAATTGGTGCTTCCTTAGGTAGTACACTGTTTTATCTTTTGAGAAATTTCTGTACTGCTTTCCAGAGTGGTTAAGCAAGTTTACATTCCCATAGACAGTATATCAAGGTTCCCATTTGACCACACCCTCATCAGCATCTGTTGTTTAGCTTCCTGATAATAGCCTTTGTAACTGAGGTGAAGTGGAATCTCAACATTATTTTGATATGCCTTTCCTTTATGACCAGAGACGTCAAGTATTTCTTCATGTGTTTATTGGCTAGTTTTAATTATTCTTCTATTATGCCTTCCTTTAGCTCATTAGCCTATTCATTAATTTGTTTGTTGGTTCTTTCAGGGTTTATTATTTAAGATCTCTGTATATTCTGGATATTAGGTCATTATCTGGCAAATAGCTAGGAGAAATATTCTCCCATTCTGTAGGCTGTCATTTTAGCTTGTCAGTTATGTCCTTTGTCATGCAGAAACTTTTCAGTTTGATACAATACATTTTATCAAGTCTTTGATTTGCTGTGCTTCTGGATCTTTAGTCAGAAAGTTTTGACCTGTGCTGAGGAATCTTAATGTTTCTCTCCACACCTTCCTGTAATAATTTCATCAGGTCTTATACTGAGGTTTTCGATCCATTTTGAATTGATGATGGTGCAACATGAAGTATAAGGATCTAGTTTCACTTTTCTGTATGTGGACATCCAGTTGTCCCAGCACCATTTATTGGAGGTTTTCTTCCAGGCTCTATTTTTTTGGCTCCTTTATTGAATACTAGATAGATGGTGGTAGATCTATGGATTTATTTCTGCATCTTCATTACAGTTCCATGGGTCCTCAGACCCATGTGTATGGTTGCCAGGACAAGCTGTTTTCAGTACAATAGTTATGTAGTAGAGTTTTAAGTCTGGTTTTGTTATATCTCCAGCACTACTTTTCTTGCTAATAAATGCTTTTGTGATTTGGGGTTGTTGTTATTTCGTAGAATTTTTGGATTTCTTTCTCTTTCTCACTGGAGATTTATGTTGGTTGTTTGATGGGCTTTGTATTAAATTTGGAGATTGCTTCAGGTGGTATTGTCATTTTCAAGGTATTAATTCTGCCAGTCCAGGAGTAGAGAAGGTCTTGCCATTTCTGTATGTCTTCTATAATTTTCTCTTCAAAATTTTTAGTTTTTAACTATAGACATTTTCACATTCTTAGTGAAGTTCATTCCTGCATTTTCTTGAAACTATTGCAAATGAAGTTGCTTTCCTGATTTCAGTCTCCATTTCCATACCGTTGACATAAAGAAAGGCTACTGATTTTTTGTGGGTTTATTTTATTACCTGCTAATTTATCAAAGTTTTTAATGAGCTCTAGTAGCTTGGAGGAGGAATCTATAGGATGATAGTTATTTTGAAAGCCATGGATACTAATAAAAAAAAATAGTCACGCTAAGAGGTTCTCCTGAGAATACAAGTCCAGATGCATCAGATCTAGACACCAGAGAAAGAAAAAAGCTACACAAGACAGACAAGGAAATCAGAATGTGGTGATCCATGTAACATTAAGATTAATATAAAACTGTAGACAAAGTACATAATTATTTAATCATACATGTAGTAGCTAGTACAATATCACAACGATGAATATACTGTATTTCTTTCCAAATTACTTTCAGCATTAGTTAAGTATCTGAAAAGCTCTTTTAAGTCCATGAGACTGTTGAAAATAGAAATGAGTCATGTAAGTCCTGTTTCTGTAGCTCATAACTGTAATCATAGTTACTCAGGAGGTAGAGATCTGAAAATCTTTGTTTGAATCCCGCCTTGAAAACAAATCCTGGAGACTTATCTGCAATTAACCAGCAAAAAAAAAAAAGCACCAGGAAAAAATGTGACTTGAGTCATACCAACCATAAGCATTAGGTAGAACAGGAGGTATTGAGTTCATGCTTAAGTACCAGGTAAGTTTGTTTATTTACTAAGCAAATAAACTTATAAAAAATAAAATAAATCAACTAAACCAGTAGCTCTTTCATGGCTCTTCCACTAAAATAAGAGCCAACTAAGGCTGTATCTGAGACAAATAGAAAAAAATAAAATCTGAATTTGAAGTCTATATAAAGTCAACCAGCATTCAATTTTTTTCAGGGATCTGGACTCTATCTGTGTATATTGGAAGTATTTATAGTGGATTTGGGTAAGCTGTGTGTGCTATTTGAAATGTCAATTTGGAGCTCTGAAAACTCTAAATCAATAATTTTATCAGGTACATTTTACTACAAATGACAGCTTGAGTCATCAAAAAAAATATGCATTGTCCAGCTTAAATGTCAGCAAAGAACATGATCCAGGAACAGAATCAGAAGTCTCTTTAGCTGTGAGGCCATGGAATACACAGCGAGACTTCCAGGCAATGACCTTGTTCATCACTCTCATTGTTTGGGGTGACCAAAGGTGATTTCATATTTCTTGTTATTCTGAACACTCACCACTTCTGCTTGCCAAATACAAGCCTGACCTGTGTATTCACTCAGTCCTGTCAATTTTCCTAGAGCTGCAGCATTCCAGTAGTTGATTTGACAGCAGATACAGTTTTGGTAGAATTAGAAGATCTTGTAGAATAAGTTTGCCGCATTCGATTTCTGACACAGTTGTTAAAGGGTTGTTTCCCTGATCTCTACTCTCCCTGTCCTTTGAAGTCTTGTTATTATGCTGGAACTGAAAATCAGTGAGCTTCTCTTCTTGTGAAATCTTTTCTCTAGCAGCCCTATAGTCATTTACAAAAAGAAAGCCCCCACTCTAATGAAAATCATAACTCCACAGAATCTCAGCGCACAGAGCAGATCAGCACCCATCTCATTACCTTCCTGGCCAGTGGGACTTCTGATCCTGCTTCTAGCCCTGCTTGTATTCTGATCTATCTAATTTACTTATTATTTATTTATTTCTCAGTGCATTTGGAAAGCCATTACTTATAATGACAGTAGTGGTAATTTTCTCCTGCTGAAGTTTCCAGGCTAGATTCTGGAGGGAGAAGGCTGGGGAGGTAGCTCAGCAGAACACTTGTTTAGTATGTGCAAGAGCACTATGAAAATAATAATAGTAAAAGTACTAGGTATGATCCCATCATTAAGGAGTCTGAGACAGGAAAATCTTAAAGCTTGAGGCCAGCTTGGGCTATATATATGGTGAGACACTGACTGATAGAAAGAAAAGACCCCAGATCTGATCTAAGGATCATGTCAGCCCTGGCAGGAAAGTTCCCTAAGACACCTGTCTTCAATTAACCTCAAAAAGCCAGAGAGGAAGCTGTGGCTCAAGTGGTAGAATGTTAGCTTTGAGTACAAGCCAGGCCTCAAGTTCAGGTCCTAGAACTGGCATAAAAAAGAAAACAAAATGATTCCTAAAAGAAAGATTGTGGTATACTTCAGACTTGAGGCTGTATTTTTTTTGTTCTTTTTGACGAATAATAGTGACTATGCATTTTTTTGTGCTGAGATATTATATACTTGCCACAATAAATACAACTTTTATGGGTATTTAATTTGAGATTAAAATAAGAATAGGGAATAAGAAGTTTTTCTTAAAAATACTGATTTTCACAAATCACAAAACCTAAAGATACTTATACTAATGTCACTGGCCTACAGTATACTGTGCAACTGAAAAAAACATGTAAATATTTGTGTATTTAGCATGTCTATTAAAATGTGAATCATTTTATTTCTGCATTTTTCACTGACAAAACAAGAACTGTCTGTAGCTAGGATGTGAGAACAAGTTCTGTTCTCATTTTGTGAAAAGTAGAATTTTATTTGGAAGGAAAATATTTCTTTCTGATTGGAACCAATACTGATTTTGTAGAGGAAGACCAACTGAGTAACTTTGCACACATGACTCGTAGGTGTAGGAAATGAGAATTTAGCCCACCATACCATCTGTATCTAACTTTATTATTATATATTCTATTATAAAAGGCTCCTTTATAGCTGGCTACCCCTTTAATGGACATTGGGTTAAGATTTACTGTTTCTGAATTTTGATGGCAGAAGCAAAGCAGGTCCTCTTTACTGCTCCTTGTTTGCTTTCTGATGCCTTTTTATTCCTGTTAATTTCCAAACATGATTTTAGGCTAAAAAATTGCTGTGACACTATCATTTCTCCCTAAAATAATTTATTTCGTTCTTCCTTTGAGCATTCACTTTTTGTCTAAGCATTGAGCACCACATAGCAGGCATTTTAGAGATTCTGACATGCAATGTCTCACTCAATCTGCACAGCAGAGCCCAGTCTCTATTGTTTTATCCAAGGTATGGATGGGAAATGAGATACACAGGGTCAATGGTGGTGTATTACACAGGTAATAAGTGCTAAAATGGATTCAAATGTATTTTTGAAGCCTATGATCAATTTTATGTTGCCAGTCCTGGGGTTTGAACTGAGAGCCTGGGCGCTGTCCGAGCCTCTCAGTGCTGAAGGCTAGTCCTCTAACACTTGAGCCACAGCACCCCTTACGGCTTTTGCTGTTTATGTGGTACTGAGGAATCAAACCTAGGGCTTCATTCATTCTAGGCAAGCACTCTATCATGAAGCCATATTCCTAGTCCCTGATCAATCTATTTTATTGTACTGTCTTTTACTTGTTGAATAAATGATTCTACAGGAAATAGTTGTATATGATTGACTGAAATTTAGTTATATGCAGCTGATATTTTTAATATTTTTCCTGTCATTTACGAGTAATGCTTCTTTCCCAATATTGAATTTATTTTATAGTATCCTAGAGTCTCTTTTCTATCTGGATTTTAGAGATGTTTGTAGATTTATTTTGTGTGGTTGTTTTTCTTGCTTTGTTTGTCAGAGTATATTGAGAAACAAAATTTCATGAAATTGTAGAAGAATCTTTCTCTATTGTAATATCAAATCTTGTTGCTCATTTTGAACTTTTGAACATCTACTTGATTTAAATTCCTATGTGAGGATGTCTGGCCAAGATGAAGAAGCATGCTTGAGACTTCCTTAGCATTCTGTTCTTTCCCTCGAACCCTCTCCTCTTTTATTTATGAAGTTGCCAATCTCTAGTACAAGTACTTCTTCTTTGACAGGTTTTTCTCCATATGAAATACTTTCTTGTCTCAAAATCAATACTAATTATCAATTTGGAAAGACCGAGCAATATTATAATCTGGATCTGATTATTGTCATTAGGAAAACTACTATGATATCTCAGCAGAAACATATAAAATGTCCTGAACTTTATGTTTCCTCAATTATACCAGTAATAAGTAGACTAGATAAGAACTGAAGACCTTTCTACTGTACAGAATCTCACGAAATCATCACTTTTAAAGCCATTTAATATGGTCTAGCCTGAGAGGTCAATGATGTCATAATTTGATAGTAAATACATATATGTAGTTATTTAAACAACAAATAGCCATACCAGACCTCTTCCTTTTGCAAAACCTCTCTTCAGAAAATCCTTGAGACACTGAACAAAATTTGTGAAAAATTTCAAGTCAGTAATTGAATGAGGAACTTTAGGAGAATCTCAGAATCCTGAACTTGAAAAATCTTATAAAAGGCCACTGATTTTCAAATGTTTATCACATGATATAGTGTGTGATTATCATTGTGTAATTAAAACCAATATACCCAACTGTTGAGTGTACCTAAAAATAACTACATTTGCTAGCTTTCAATATTTAATATGTTTTTATCTCAGATGATTTCCAAATATCAGACCTAACTTAACTTCTTTAATTTAATTCTTTAATTTAATTCTTTAATTATTCACAATAACTTTGATTTACCATGACACTGTTTTTTTATGTTCTTGTAGAAGTTCTTACTAATGGTAAAGGTTCTCCACAAACAAAAATATTATATGACCACCCAAGTTTTAGTCTTTTCTTCTATAAATACCCTTATTGCTAGGCAATAAGATTTTTTTTAATGGAGAGGCACAGAGAATGACATAGAGGATGTAATTGATTCGAATGCAATGAGAACATGCATGGAGATGTAATCAAGAAATCCTCCCTTGTATAACTAATATAAGGTAATAAAGAAGATTAAAATGTTGATTCACATTAAAGCCTCACCCCAAAGGATCCAGCAAGCAATGTTAATATACTGCTCAGTGTAAACATGCCCCATTCTAATTCTTGTCTTGTAACTCTTCCCTGTCACACTGACATCGTATGCTTTCTTGATAAAACATGAAAAAGGTGATAAAAGCTAATCATTAAATATTCAAGAATTATCCATGGTAGGAGTATGGACCCCAGAGACATTGGCAGAGGCTTACTGTGGCATATTGGGTGCTGATTTTCCAGATACTGATTTTCTAGTACATCACCCAAATGTACAATGCTGGTAACTACAGTCAAAGATTTAAACAGTTTTACTTCCTATTAGTGCAGATAGTTTTATTAAAAACCCAGATGAGCTGGGGAAAAACACAGAAGCTGAAGAATTAGGATTAAAAACTTATTTTTAAAAATTAAAACATCGTGTCCAAAATTTCTGTTTCTCCTTATCAGCCTTTCCAGGGAAGTTGGTAAATTCAAGAGGGGAATTCTTTTAGATACCACCAATAATGTTTAACACTTTCATAAGCATTATTGTGGGTAAAATTTTCAGGGAATATGTAATTGTATCATAGTACAGTGTGTTTTCTCATTTTAATTTTGTTTAGCTTTTGTGTGTTATTTTTTAAATCTCAGTTAAAAAATTAAAAGCACAAGGTCATCAGAGCTAATACTAATGGTCCCCTAGTCTAACATGATTTGACTTACATTTGTTTGTTTTCGGAGGGTGTACCAAAAGCAAGGCACTTTCAAGATCTATAATACTTTTCAAGTGGTGAGTTTTCACCTTATTTCAGACTAACATCATGCAATGGGATCCTCTCTCCCAGTAATCCTCTCAAGGCAAAACCAGCCAGTATTTCCCAACATGCCATGTCACTAAGCTATGATCTTCAGTAAGTGAGGGATATTGAATACATTCTGAACTAATGACTTTTTCACCTCATGATGGGTTGAAAGTCAAGGAGCATCTGGCTGCCCTCTCTACCAAACCTACTTAGACCAGGACTTCTGATGAATAAGACCAATAATTTGAGTGCTATTTTCTGCCTTAATTTCATTATATCTTTGTTGAAATTAACTGACATACCCTGAGTAACAAGAAGCATTCTTGAAGATTCTGAAGTCGATATTTAGAAAAATCAATGATTTGTATAATCCATACCGCCCCCTCCCCCCAAAAAAAGAAGAGTATTTTAACTTGTCCTCATTTGCAAAACAGCTACAGCAAAGAAAAGGAAATAGCTAAAAATTACCTTCGGTTTTTGGAGTTTATTATATCAAGGCATTTTATAAACTTAGAACATTGGGATTTCTGCTTAAGAACATCTGGCCACACCCTTCCTACTGTTCCTCGATTACAGATTCTTTTTGTTTAATAACCCTGTGTTTTGAGGTTGGCAACAGTAAAGTGAAAATAGTCAATATACTTTATTTTCTAAAAACATATAACTCTTTCTTTGCCACCATATCTACAAATGTCCATTTTATTTATTTATTTTTTTATTTTTGCCAGTCCTGGGCCTTGGACTCAGGGCCTGAGCACTGTCCCTGGATTCTTCCCACTCAAGGCTAGCACTCTGCCACCTGAGCCACAGCGCCCCTTCTGGCTGTTTTCCATATATGTGGTGCTGGGGAATCGAACCAAGAGCTTCATGTGTAGGAGGCAAGCGCTCGTGCCACTAGGCCATATTCCCAGCCCCAAATGTCCATTACTAATGTTTTAATTCCACAATAATTTAGTTTTAAAAAACATTTTATTGGTATTCCCTTTCAGTTTCCTAGTTCTAATACCAGTATACACGGTTTCCAATGTACTCAGATAAGATATAGAGATAGTGCAGGTACATCACAAGAAGGGATCATCAATAATAGAAGATCATCAATAATAGAAGCTATGGTTACACATAGCACATTGAAAGTAGTTACAACAGTGATATAACAGTCGTTTCCATAACATGGAGTTCATTTCATTTAGTATCATCTTATGTGTTCATAAGGGTATAGCTATTGGGCTCTTGTGATCCTCTGCTGTGACTTGCCTAAACCTGTGCTAATTATTCCCTCTGAGGGAGACCATAGAGTCCATGTTTCTTTGGGTCTGGCTCACTTCACTTAGTATACGTTTTTCCAAGTCCTTCCATTTCCTTACAAATGGGGCAATGTCATTCTTTCTGACAGAGGCATAAAATTCCATTGTGTATATGTACCACATTTTCCTGATTCATTTGTCTACTGAGGGACATCTGGGTTGGTTCCATATTTTAGCTATGACAAATTGTGCTCTGATGAACATTGTTGTGCTGGTGGCTTTAGTGTGTTCTTGTTTGTGGTCTTTTGGGTAGATGCCCAAGACTGGGGCTGCTGGGTCATAGGGGAGCTCTATGTTTAGCCTTCTGAGGAATCTCCATACTCCTTTCCAGAGTGGCTGAACCAGTTTACATTCCCACCAACAATGAGGTAGGGTTTCTTTTTGGCCACATCCCCTCCAACATTTGTTATTGTTAGTTTTCTTGATATAGGGCATTCTTACTGGGGTGAGATGGAATCTCAATGTTGTTTTGATTTACATTTCTTTTATGGCCAGTGATGGTTTGTTTTTGTTTTTTTTTGGAGGAATGTAATTTTTTTAGTTCTGCATATATTTTAGATATGAAGCCTTTGTCCGTTGTATGGCCGGTAAAGATCTTTTCCCAATCTGTGGGTTTTCTGTTTATCTTGCGATCTATGTCATTTGCCCTGCAGAAGCTCTGCAGTTTGATGCAGTCCCATTTGTCCATCCTTTCTTTGATTTGTAGCATTTCTGGGTCTCTGTTAAGGAAGTTCCGTCCTGTGCCAAGGAGCCCGAGTGTTTCTCCTACTCCTTCTTTTAGTGTTTTCAGGGTATCTGTTTTAATTTTGAGGTCTTTGATTCATTTGGAATTGATTTTGGTGCAGGGTGATATATAAGGATCTTGTTTTAGTTGAATACCAAAATCGAGAGACACAGGGTAAAAAAGACAAATGACTACAAAAGCAATACTTGAAAAACTGTTTGGTGTAAATGAACTGAACAACTCATGGTGGGGAAAGGGAAAGGGGGAGGGAGGAATGAGGGAGGAAGTAACAAACAGTACAAGAAATGTATCCAGTGCCTAACGTATGAAACTGTAACCTCTCTGTACATTAGTTTGTCAATAAAAATTTAAAAAAGAGAAACTGATCTCATTGCAATTCTAATTTTTAGGCACATCTAGCGTATCACATACTATGCTTTTGCCAAAAAAAAAAAAACACATTTTATTCTACAGGGGATATACAGATGGGGTTACAGTTGCATAAGTAAGTTAAGGAGTAAATTTCTTTTTGAACAGAGTTATCCCACCTCCCCTGCCCCTGACTTCCCTCCCCTCAAGTTGTCCAGTTCATTTCTAACATAGTATATAGGTGTTTGGGGTTTGATTTTGTTTTCCAGAAAGGAGAGGTAGATAGTAAAACACCTATCCATGATTTGAACTTTTAAAGTCTGTGCAATTACAGGGTCTTGGGCTGATTCTTGTCTCAAAATTGTGTTCCATTGTGGTATTTGATTTACTTTTGTTTCCAGATGGGAAGAACAAACCATAGAAACACAAGAAAAATGGCAAGTCAAAGAACCTCAACTCCCACTCAAAATAAATAGGAAATAGAACAGTCCATGAAAGACTTAGAAGATAGTTCTCAAAATGATTTTAAAACACTACTGGTAAATATACTGGATGAAAAGATTGAAAAGTCTGCATATGGCTATGCATGAGCATGATAGGCTAACCAAAGATTAGTAGAGGGATTCATGGATTCCACAAGCAGAAAGCTGGATGAATTTCAACAGAAGGAAAGTGAGTCCAATGAAAAAATAGTCACTCTGAGAAAGTATATGAGAGAGACAACAGAAAATCAAATCAAGGAAGGAAAGTCCATATAAGATCTAAAATAAACCTCTAAATAAAAAAACTGAAGCCATCAAAAATGACCTATTAGGGGGCCGGGAATATGGCCTAGTGGCAAGAGTGCTTGCTTTGTATACATGAAGTCCTGGGTTCCATTCCCCAGCACCACATATATAGAAAATGCTGGAAGTGGTGCTGTGGCTCAAGTGGTAGAGTGCTAGCCTTGTGCAAAAAAAAAAAAGAAAAGAAAAAAGAAGCTATGGACAGTGCTCAGGCCCTGAGTCCAAGGCAAAAAAAAAAAAAATGACCTATTAGACAGTAGGGAAATAACAAAGTAGAAAGTCTTGAGAGAAGATTAGACATTGCAGATGTTAAAAGATAGAATGGAACATACTTTAGATTTTATAAAAAAAAAAAAAAAAAACACAATCCCAGAAACAAGATGTCCCTAGAAGAGCTGCAAGACTCAATCAGAAAACCTAATTTAAGGCTAGAAGATATTGATGAAAGTCTAATAAAGTACTTTTAGGTCTAGTATGATCTATATTGATGAAGGTCTAGTATTAAAGTACTTTTATCTTTTAAGATCTAAGATTCACAGGCAATAATATACTCATGCTATTGAATTTGAGGAAGGACTAAAGGAGACTTCTAATTAAGCAAATGCCATTTCAAGCTGAATTTAAAGTACAACCTGAAATGACCACCATTTAATTACATATGAAATACATATAATATATACATATATTAAATTATATATTACATATATTACATTATATATGTAATATACTATGTATTATACAGTAAAGTAGAAGAAGAGAAGAAGGAAATGAGAGAAAGAAAAAGACAAGAGAGATAAGCTGTTGGGTGTCCAATTCTCTGACAGCTCATGGTCATTTCCTCTCCATGTAATGTGCAGTGGATATATTACATGGTCTTTATCAGACTTGCTCATAATAAAAATAATAAAAGGGACATAGGAAGGAATCTGTACATTAGCACCCCCTTTATTATTTTAAAGTGAATGCTTTCACAACTGGCCTGAAGGCAACTCAGGAACAGGGTAATACTTTTGTAGAAACATTTCAATATTTCATGTGAATTATACAGCTTAGAACAAAAAGAAGTAGCATTCAGCCAGAATTCATGAATCTGATAAACTCCAAGTTTAAAGTTCATTAATGCCTATCTGAAGACTAGCTTTGTCATGAGAACATGGGAAATGTATGACAAAGTTTATTAACTATTTGGCTACAAAAAAGCATATCCTGGTTTATTCGGAGAAGAAAGAACTAAGAATCTCTTGCTCTATTTTCATCCTTCTCTCTATTTTTGACAACTTACCATTTAGTCTTCAATTAAATTAAAAATGATAACTGAATGTGTTAATGGCTTTAAAGTCTATTAAAGATGTTTTCATAATATCTAAATGTAAGTTAGAAAGCAAAAACAACAGGTAATAGATTTAAATCAAAAGTACAAAGTAGAATATCAGAAGATGACTTCAGGGTTATATTTCTCTCCCATTATTATAGTGTTCCTTTGTACTACAACAAAGGGACTGAGATGTGTGGAAAGCTTCGAGTTCATATGTAGAATCTGTACCTAAATATAATGAATGACAGATGTATGAAATGGAGGGGACTTTTTAAGTTGAAGACCAGTGAAAGGTCAGAGCAAAAGGCATTGAACGTGATAGAAGTATTTTATATACATGTATCAAAATAGAATAATGGTATCTGTTAAAAACTGTTTTGAAGATTGGTGTTTTAGATCAAGCCTGTACTCTTTGCTACTTTGGAAAGATTTGGGAATTACAGTTTGAGACCATCCTGGACATAAATAGTTCATGAGACTCCATCTCAGTAAATAGCTGTGTGCTGTTGTATGTGTTTGTTATCCTATCTGCAAGGAAATGAACAGTGGCCATCCCCAATAACAATAGCTCAATCCAGCCTAGCATAAACAGAGATCCTACCTTAACAACACAGGAAATGGCTGAGGTATGGCTCAAGTAGTGAAATGGCTGTTTAGTTAATGTGAGTTACCTATAAGGTAAACATATATGTATGTATAAAATTTTATATATATACATATACATAAATTTATGCATATATATTTATTTGTATAAGAAAAAACATATACATTTATTTTTACTGTAAAGTTAAAATAAAGAGATACACAGTTAAATAAGTCAGGTAATGAGTACATTCATTTTTGAATGGTATTATTTGTTCTGTAATTTTTCCCAGTGTTTTCTCTCCTAAAACCCCTCCCCACAAATTTTATAGTTCATTTTGAACATAGTGTCTAGTGAGTCTCACTGCTGCATTTGCTTGTCACATGATACTTCTTATGCAAAGTAATGTTTCATGAACTCTAGTATGAGTTTTTCAAAGCTATAGACCCATTTGGCTGCACAGACCTTGAGTCTGGACACATCACGCCAGTTGACTGGCCCACTCATGGGTACTGTGGACCCCATATTTTCTTGAAATACTTGCTCACCCCTTCCTCAAAAAATGGCAACTGACGTAAGCTGGTAGAAGTTACAGAGAACCATATTCAAATTTCTTGCTGGAATTCATTTCAATTGCATTTTGATGATTACTTTCCTTTTTTGACTTCAGAATATAGTCCTCAAAAGTTATCATCTCGGGTCTGGGAATATGGCCTAGTGGTCAGAGTGCTTGCCTCGTATACATGAAGCCCTGGGTTCGATTCCCCAGGACCACATATATAGAAAATGGCCAGAAGTAGCACTGTGGCTCAAGTGGCAGAGTGCTAGCCTTGAGCAAAAAGAAGCCAGAGACAGTGCTCAGGCCCTGAGTCCAAGCCCCAGGACTGGCAAAAAAGAAAAAAAAAAGTTACCATCTCTTCTACCATGTCATTTCTTTCCTCCATCCTCATTGTACCAAAATCAGACCCAAATACTTCCTGAATATGATACTAATGGACATGTTGGTAACAAGGTTCAGGAAAGAACTATGATTTGAAGTAAGATTTGAGTTGATGAAATAGGCCCATTAAAAACTATACCTATCAGTATAATAACTTCATAGAGGGGATAACCAGCATCAACCCTACATCTCTCCACCTCTCAAAAAACACTCCATGTGTGTAGGCTGGGATTGAATTTTTCTGTCTTTTGTTTTACAAGAATCATTAATAAAAGTTGGAATCTCTAAGGATTTTCAGTAGATTTTATTACTGCTCCTAAACAATTAAGCTCTTGGCAGATGCTCGGTGTTCTAATCATACCTCCGTTTATAGATGTCTTCAAAGGAAACCCCTGAAGCAATGGAATGTGACTCCTTTGACTCTGTGTACTGTTGTGTAAACAGCACAGAGCTCAATGACCAGTGTCATCCTCATGTTTGTACCATGGGACAGAGCATCACACTTGAAATGGAGGATAAGAAATAGATTTGAGTCAGACAGTCTGGAGGCATAGCTCAAGAGGCAAAGCAATTTCTAACAGGCATGAAGCCCTGACTTCAAGCCCCAGTACCATAAAAAAATAAAGAAAATCTTCCATCCAGAATCTTTGATGGAGTACACATACAAACACACATGTACATTGAGCAGTAAGCAATGCATGGGGAATTTGATGGTGAGTAGAATGTACAGTGTTATAATTGGTTGTTTTTATCTGTCATATCTTTGTATACAGTATGTAATTTATACAGCATATGATTCACCCATTTAAAGTTGTAAAGACATCCCCAAAATAAACTTAATGACTTTAGCATTCCTAAAAGAAAAAACTATCCCCTTTGCCCTTCCTCCAGCACCAGCACCAAGGGATTTTCCATTTGTACTATATATTCTATAGACTTGCTATTCTGCACATTTCATATACATGGAAATACATACCCTGTGGATTTATGGTGAGTGGTATCTTTCACACAGAATGAAGCTTACCACAGTGTATTTTACAGTACTACTCATTCTTTCTTCTGCCTAAGTACTATTCCATTCTATGAGCATATCACACGTTCATCAGAAGACAAACATTTGAGATGCTACCATTATGAACAATTCTGTGATGAGTGTTTGTGTGTAAGTTCTATGCAGTAGGTTTTCAGTTCTTTTCATTATGCACTTAGGAAGCAATTGCTGGCTCAATCAATGCTTTGTTTAATCTTTTGAAGAATTACTAGCCTTTTTTTCCCCAAAACAGCTGCAACAAGTTACATTCCCAACAGCAGTGTATAAAGATACTAATTTTCACATACCCTCTAATATTTTTACTTGCCTTTTTTCATTATAACTATCCTCATGGTAGTTAAGTGGTGTTTTATACCATTCTCATTTTATGTTTGAAGCTAGACTAATAGAGAAGTTGAAAAAGGAAATATGATGAAAACAGTCATTTGCACAAAATATTTCATTTATCACAAAAGATTGTCAAAGTCTTGCATTGTTAGTATCTCGAAACATTTTTTGAAGCTCTCAATCCTCAAAACATTATACTGCAATTGTAGAAAACTGAATAGATCTTTTATCCAAGTTGGAAGAATTACAAACCCTTTCAGACTATAGATGTGACTATAGTTTTCTTCAGGCCTTCCCTTTGTTTTGTGTAGAGAAACAAAATCATGTGGTAATTTACATATTGAACCTGTGGGAATATTGTCTATTTTTAGGATACATTCATTAAAGTTGACTTTCTCTTCTAGGACAAAAACTTGCAATAATTGTTAATATTCTTATTATATCTAAAAAAGTGATGCCAACTCTCTTTTGAGGATGAATGTTAACCAAACTGGCCCATTGGGGCAAAACACCAACAGGTCCTTTTTTTTTCCTGAGGCATGAATATTTAATAAAGTAGGTTACAGATGGAACTCGTTCTTATCTGTGTTTAACCTAGGCCTTTTATCTAATGACTATTCTTTTAATACACAATGACATATTCTGAATTACTTTTCCATCTTCCAGGAAAATGGCAAGTTAGTTGCATTCAAAAAATTCTTGGACAGCTGCTGTACCAATGTAAGAACAAATTAAGGAAAATGTACTAGCATCTCTTAAAATAAAAATATTTAAAGAAAGATTTCATTGAATTGAATATCACCTCAACTTCTATTGTCTAATCATTTTAGAATAGTTTAATTCTTGTGTTTATCATCTAATGGTGCTACTGTGGATACCATTTTAAGTAATCAGCCATAATTTGTAATCAGTAATTAAAATTATAGCCAACTACAGGTGCTGCTAATTGTTAATCAATTAGATGCATAATGATTGTATAGTTGATTGAAATACTGATTGTAATATTGATAGTTACCCATACTTTTGGTCAAATTACACTCCCTCTTACTACTTAAATTGGACTTAGCTGTTAAGATGGTATTGCCAACTTGCTCTATTTGTGCATTCTCTGAACTTCAGTGGAGGATGTATAGAACCTTCATGTAAAGATATAACCAGAAGAGTTATTCTCTTTGATTTGATTGGCTGTTGAATGACTCTGTGAATTTTAGTTTTTTACTTAACTGTCAAAAAGTGACATTCTTCAGAGAGTTTAATAGTAGATCCTGAAGTTTCTAGAAGTGACAAATTTGGGGGCAATTGTACAAGAGTGCAACTGACATTACACCAGAATAAAACTCTGGTTTTGCCAGGAGGCTGTGATTGATATTACTCTCAACCTGCTGATCTGCTTTAAAAACCATTAATTAATGTGTATATTTACAGCAATTTGGTGGCTTGGATAGCTTCCTGACAAAGATCAATCTGACATTTGTCATACCTTTTCAGGAAGAAAAGTCATTGTTGAAAGGACAAGTACATTTCACACATAGAAACATTTTAATTATATCATCATAAGTAAAAATAATTGTTTACCTTCTTTTTGTTGAAACACAGGAAAGCAGCAAGAATAAGCAAACTCTGGGCATTGAGCATGTAGTCACATGCCTATAATAGAAGCTAATTAGGAGACAGATGCAATCATTATGTGTCTAATTGATTAACAATTAGCAGTATCCAGTTTCTAGAACAATGTGGGGAGAAAAAACATAACACACCATCTTAAAAAGAAAAAAATAAACACACAGCTGGGCCCGGTGGTTCATGCCTACAATCCCAACTACACAAGAGCTTTTTGTAGGAAAGCAGTCTTGACCTATGCAAAAATATAGTACTTTATCTAAAAAATAATTCAAGCAAAATGGACTACAGATAGAGTTCAGGTGTTTGTGTAGCCAGGGTAAGATCCTGAGTTCAAACTCTAGTATTTCCCCTCAAAAATAAAAAAGAAAGACAAAATATCTCAGTGTAATATTATTTGTATTTTATGGTTTGTCAAATAGTGTTGGTTCTCATTTATAGGCATCGACTCTAAACAGAAATCTAGATTTTTTTTTCAAAAGAAGACCAAAGTACAGTGTATCTAGTTAGCTGAATGGATCTAAGTAAAGCCAAGATACCAATAGTGTCATCAAATCTACTACCATAAAATTTTGTGTTCTTCAAGCAATGTTTTAAGTAAATATAAATCTATTTGGGCAGCATGCTGAGAACATAACAGACACTCAGGATGTTTAAAGAATAAATTAGTAAAACAATAAATATTAAGAGCAAGGTTCCCCTAGGGAATCTCCAAAGAAACTCAGTATTTAACAACCATCCAAAAGATATTTTGTAAAAGTTTTAAATCACCAATCCAAGCCAAGAATGGGGTTGGGTGGGGGATGGGAGGATGTAAGATCCTCTTCTGTAATCCATTTTCCATGAGATTGAGGCAGGAGGACTGTGAATTTCAGACCAACCTGAGCTATATAGTTAAGTTGAGGCCAGCTGTGACATTATAGTAACACTCTTTCTTAAAAACAATAATAATTAAAATAACAGCAATACAATTTTGAGGTCATTAAGCACCTCTTCCTGTGCAAAGAACCAGGTTTCACATGCAACAAATACAGAAAATATTTCCATTATGTATCAAAACTTACCTACTATACAAGTAGGAATTTGTAGGTATAGCCAGGCACTAGTGGCTCACACCTGTAATCTTAGTAACTAAGAAGTTTGAGATACAAAGGATCATGGCTCAAGGCTTACCTGGGTAAAAAAGTCCACATAATCCATCTCCAAAATAACCAACTAAAGTAAAGACCAGAGGTGTGGCTCAAGTGGGTAAAACACCAGCTATAAGCAAAAAAGTAAAACAAGTACACAAGGCCCTGAGTTCCAAACCTCTATATCATAAGAGGGGGAGGGAGAGAGAGAGAGAGAGAGAGAGAGAGAGAGAGAGAGAGAGAGAGAGAGAGAGAGATGGAGTTAAGGAAGGAAAAGAGGTAGGTAGGGATGGAGAGAGGAAAAGAAGAGGAAAGGAGGGAGGGCCTTTCTGTACAGAATTATGTGGGTGGAAGCAACTCTAGGGGGGAGAAAAACAAAAAACACAACTTGGAAAATTTTTACTGGAATTATTTTATTTAAAAACTAAGAATGTGTTCAGATTTGTGTAATCCAAAAGAGAGGCTCTGACAATCTGAGCAAGAGTCATATTTTCATGAAAAATGTTGATGTGGAAAATGTTAAGGACGTATTCTGTTTATTTGCACAGTATGTCCTTTGTGACAACATTGCATATGACATTGGTTTTAATCCAGCAACCTTATGGACAGACACCTGGGTATTTATGGTCTGGCTGGATGGTGTACGTTGTAAATTATGCTGTGGGCTGTCTTCTGCATTTCTTGAAGATTGAAATTGAAGAGAACAATTCCATTTACTTCATTCGTGGAGGGAGCATTTGTCAAAATGTCTCAAATCTCCATTTCTAACAGACCATCTCAGCAAAACATTTGGGTTTCTGGGAGCAGCCAGCTGTTCATACCAGTTATGTGAAGCTGACCTATAATCACACCTGACATTTGAAACTCAAATATTTTCCCTTATTTCTCCAACACAATTAAAATATTTAGTCTCACTTCATTTTATGAGACATAAATAGCTATGTAAGTACTCTGTAATTACTGTACATTGTAACAAATGACCTCAAAACTACATTGTAATGTCCCGTGTAATTACATGGTAAGTCTTGTCTTTGAGATGGCTGCTCTGAGATTGAAAGCCTGCTGGTTTCAGAGATTAATTACTTAGGGTCTAATTTGACAGTTTGCATCAAGATATGCCTTTGTTAAATAGCCACTTCTGTTGCTTTTAGAAAGAAAATGGTTACATAGCAAGCCCTCATTTCCTTATTTAATGTAGAACCAGCTGTATGTCTTTATGTCTGAATGTTTACCAAGCCTAAATTTTGTTGTATACAAAAGCAAAATAAAAAGGGGGGCATCTCTCTGTGCAGGATGAGGCCGATCTAAAATTATATTCATTCCATCAAACACTAGCTAGATATTGCTATCCTACAGAAAATTTAAAGGCTCTGGTTCATTATGTTAAATATATTTGCACTATAAATTATTGTAAGAACTATAATATTTAGAGTCCAATATTTATAAGCTAGACAACTTGAGTTTCATTTTTAAGAACCCAATTTGAGATTTTTATGCTCATTTTAATTCGTTTTAATGAATTATCATTAGCAAAACCTTGAGTTATTGCATTTTTATAACATAGGTGAAAGACTTCTCATTTGGCATGAACCAGTATCTAAACTTTTTCCTCTCTAATATGGGAAAGATAAGTATCTGGTGAAATCAATTTCCCCAGTCATACCATTCACTTTACTGCTCAAATGATATCTTGCTTTCTATATTACATTAGAGAACAAAAGAAAACAAGAAACCAATGGACGCTCTATTCCCTGCCTTAAATTATATACGGCCTATATTTTTACACCTTTCAAAAGTATAATTTACACATCCCTCCCCTCACATGTTTCTACTCTTGCTTGCTTTGCTTTACTGGCTCTATGAAGGCTATTTTATTGCTCTTCGTAGTTTTATTTAGTAGATAGTGAACCATTTGAGAAAGCATCTGGTGATTTCAAAAAGTTAATGGTCTAAACACAGCTCACTTCCAGGGAATGATTTGGATCACTGGAGGGTCAAATTCATTGATATTGACAAATTTGGAGATGTATTACTAAATGAGATCATTTGATCATCAGCTCTAAGGAACAACCAAAATTGTTTTATTGTAATAGAATTTTGTAAAAATATGAGTACAGTACCTTCTAAAAATTACATTCTGTTTGTAGGATCTAGAAGAAAGCAAACCTGAGTACCAGAGTATGCATATTACAGGAAGGAAATTTTATTTAAATTCAGAATTAACATGAATAAACAGGTACACACCAGCCCTTCCTCCTCTTCTCTTTGTTTCCTTTGAGGATTTTTCTTCATGAACTTAGAAGCATTAGGTTGATTTTTGTCTGGTTGTGCTAGAAAGCATGGATGCTAGGAAAAAAAAAACGAGTTGATTTTTTTCTGATCTAGAAACTCTCCATAGTATGGACTCCAACAAGATTTTGGTAATCAGCAGAGAAAATGGGGTTTCTATGAGCAACTCATGAGAATATTGACCATGAAAAAAAACACCTCTTCACCTATCACACTGAGTGGACTATGGTTTTCAGTGCTGAGGTTTGAACTCAGGGCCTTATGCTCTCACTTGGCTTTTTCATGGATGTTCTGCCACCTGAGCCACATCTCAACTTCTGGCTTGTTTTTCCACTTGTTATTTGTGGGTCTGATTATTGAAGGTTTGTCTGCTGGACTGTCTCTGAACTGAAATTCCCAGATGACAGCTTCCGGAGCAGATAGAATTATAGATTTGATCCACCAGCACACAGCATACTGAACAGATTTTGAGAGACTAAAGAATACTGTTTTGAACAATGTTGTTATCTACTTGTTGGGAGCACAGAAAGAGCATATAAAGGCAATTTAGCCACAGTTAGAATCACTTACTCATCTATTTTTAGGTTTGCAAAACCCAGACTTGCAAGGCCAAAGTAACCCGATGCCTCAACTCGTTATAAATTTTATTGTATTTTCAATTCCCTTTGATATACTTCAAAAGGGGGTTTAAAACCACCACTAGAAACAATTTTGATAAAGTAAAATGTTAAACAATGGCATAAGACTTTATATTTCACAATGTCTTACATTTCTTAAACTCTCCTTCATTGATTATCTCTCAACAAGAAACTACAAGATGGATCAAATCATTCAATATATAACTTATGCTGTTATGAGATTCCTACTATGACAACAAACTATTCAAAACCTGGAGATAGACAATTAGGCTTTCTGCTCAGTCATCTTATTATATGTTTAAAAATATCTTTTATTTACAATATCTTCTTCCTTTTCTAAAAGCAAACATCAAAACTCATGTTAGATAGAACACTTAATGAGATTTACTAAGTACAGGCACATAAATTAAGATGGTTCCATATATATTTCTATACATATATGCTTTACTTAACCTTTGGGGTTAATCTTTACATAATCACTAGTGTTTACTGTATAGAAGAGTGGATGTGAAAGTTGTTCCAGAATTTAATTAGTCTTAATCTCGTCACTACAATGGAGAGTCACTCATCAACTTCGTGCTCTTTTTTTTTCTAGACCCCACATTTCACTTTTAAATAACACAAGGAAATAGTTTCAAAATGTTACTTTTCAAGCATGTAAAATACTGCCCTAACAGAAGACCGAATTGCCAATCTACATGGGGTGCCTATGATTCTGTAAATAGCACTGGAGTGAGGAACTCACAGTGAGGATTTGGAAATATAATTGATTCTGATTTACTGATTCTGCACTGCTGTAATGAAGTGAGCTGCTGATGTTTTTGGTTACTCCATTTTTTTCTTGGAATTGTGAAGGTTTAGCTCTAAGAATTTGACTAAAGAAGCAGAGAAATGTGGTGATATGTCATGTTTTCTAACATCAATTTAAATGTAGCTCAGTTTAACTAGGAGACATAAAAATGGGACACAGAAGAAGCAACATGTTCCAGATGACATTCTTACTGTGTGTAAATGGTATTTTAAAAAAGAAAAACTTGAGATCTGTTTTTTGGGTGCATCTTTAAAAACAAAAAGTCCTTAGTAGCATTCACTCATAAAGAATGGTCCTAGATGCTAAAGATAGGGAGTGGCAGACAACAGTAGTGCCTAATTGGAAAGGGTCAGAAAAGGACAAGGGATCATCTCTGGTGAGGAATCCAAGGGTCAGTACCATTTGCAGGTATGGAGTAGACAGAATGAATAGATTAAGAGCTAGGCAATGAGGAAGTCTCAGATTCACAAGTATCACCAGCTGCCTAGAGAACTCAGTCTTAATTGTCTTGCAGATTAAACAAGGAAGGAAAACATTCATGAGGAGGCCAGGTACTGTCCCTATACCAAGGGAACCCTGGACTGGCCCTGGGACCAAACCAAGGCAGATGTTTGGAGGTTGAGCAGGACTGTCTGGCTGGCTTCACTTATGGCATGACCAGGGGCTAGCAACTTTGGACACTCTTCACCCAGCATAGCAAAATAGGTCTTAATCACTACATAATCGTCTCACACATACTAGTAATGAGGATGATAAAGGGCCAGAAAGGCAGAAGTAAATGTTTGACTATTGGACAGTCGAATACATGTACAAATGAACAATTAGTTGTCTTCTTATGGACATGAAGTAGGCTCACCAGGTTAGCTTTCATTTTGGCTCACATGATAAAGCAACGTTTCTGGACTGAATTAGGACATGCCCATAAAACTTTATTGACTGTGAAATAGTTTTTGATTTGTATATAAATATGATGTTATGATAACACAAATATTTTACTCAAATCACACCTAGTAGTGACAGGCAGGCTTTACTCTGGCAATGTGTCATCCTGAATGTGCTACTAACATGACTTCCTGTTACCCTGAATAACAGTTGCCTACAAAAACTCACAAATGTCAATTTTATTATTCTTCCATCTTCCTAACATCATTTATTCACAAGAGATTATTTATTTATCATAGCAAAGTAAAAATACATCAACCCTAAAAAATAGCATATAAAAACAGGAGAAAATATAGGTGATGGTGATTTTTGTTAACATTTTATAACACCTATACTTGGTTTGCATGAAAGTTTAAAGATTTATGCAACTAAGAACTTAAATGTGTAAGTTTCTACAGTTTGTAGAGAAGCAAAATATTTTCTGGAAGCTGTTAACAAGTTATGCATGTAATCAAGTTCAAAATACTGTCTCCTTAGTAGATTCATTTCCATTCTGGCATCTACAGAATATTTATGCAGTGGCTAGACCAACACTAGAATTTAAATATTAAATGCTGATATTTCATAACGATTATATAAAAAATACACAATTTACTGAAAGTTTTGCTATTGATAGAACTTATTCTAATTAATAGAAATAATATAGCAGCATAGGTTCCTTTTGTTCTATGCTCTCTGCGGCTTGCTTGCCATTGATGGACACTCCACATTAAGTTGGTCCATTGAGTAACTATGTATGGTGTGTGTGTATATGTGTGTGTGCGTGCGTGCGTGCGTGTGTGTGTGTGTGTGTGTGTGTGTGTTTCATAGGGCTTGATCCTGGGGCCTGGATGCTGTCCTTGAGCTTTGTATTCAAGGCTAGTACTCTACCACCTGAGCCATAGCTCCACCTCCTGCTTTCTGGTGGTTAATTAAAGTCTCATGAACTTTCCTGCCTGAGCTACATTTGAACCTTGATCCTCAGATCTCAGCCTCCTGAGTAGCTATGGTTACAGGTATGAGCCACCAGCAACAGTCCCGCTGAGTATTTTTAAGTGGATTATTTTCAGACAAAAGTTACTTTGCTAAATGCATTTTAAACTACTGAGTTACTTATTTCTGAATCCTGTGTCATTCTCATTGAATTTTTCAACTTTATAACTAAAATGCAGTAAATCACCAAGTCCTTTTAAATCTGTATCCAAAACCATCTATGATATCCTCTTTTTTTTTCTACACCCTGCAATCTCCATCTTTGTGCCCGAAGTCTCTGTTGTCTCTAATAAGAAATAGGAACAGTACTCCTTACAGAGAAATATGCTCAAGAACTTTCACAGAAGAATAGGTATTAAGCAAGTGGCAGTCAATGATACATCTCTCTTAGTGTTTCTTTCATTTCACAGTTGGAAAGCGGCATAATTACTGGGTCAGTAAACCAATAAGTGGGACCATCTTCTGGATATTGGGCATGATCTTGCTTACTTCCTTCTATCCTATATTATTCACTTTTGCTATTTTTCTTAGCTTATACTGGTTGTGCAAAATAAATATATTTAATTGTGATATTTTTAAACATGTATACAATGCACTTGGATAAATTTCATCTCATTGCCCTCTCTTTTTCTCCTCTTTCCTCTGGCTGGTCTTGCTGCCTATCAACTAGGCCCTCTTCTATTTTCATATCTTTAAAAACATCTAGATTCTACATATGGGAAAAACATGGAATATTTGTCTTTCTGGGTCTGGCCTATTTCGTTCAACACCAGTTTTACATATAGTTTGGATAACAACTCAATTCATTCTTCTATAGTGCTGAATAAAACTCCATTCCCTATGTACTCAACTGCCTCTATCTATTGGATTGTTAATGGGGCTGTAGGCTGATTTCACGACTTGGTTCTTTTGAATAGTTCCCCAGTAAACCACAATTCAATTTATATTCCTAAGACCTATCTCCATTTACCTCCTCACCAGAATATGTTGTGTGCCAACAATATGACATTGTAGGTTTGGGGAACTATTATCTATAGTTATATTCTGGGAAATAGACAAAATAAGCCTGAATTAGACAAGAGGCAGAGAGAATTTAAATAAGGGGACAGGTAGAATACAACGTAAATGAATGCATAAACATGAGAACTAAAAAATTCATTCTCTAAACTCCTTCATATAAGATTCAAATAAGCAAGAGTAATAAAAAGAAATATTGGACAGTCTCAAATCAATATCCATTTTATTTAAGGATGTTTAGATTCCATCTTTGCTCCAATCAAGAAATTCTTAGCTATCACAGGACCTGATTTCAAATGGCGCCTTCAGATTCATCTCTTTTGCAAGTTATCCACATAACACCATTTTTAAGGCTTCTTAGTGGAGTAACTAAATTTGTTTGGAGAAGACCGAAAATGGGCTTTTCTTTACCTGAAGGTGTCTCTACAGAAAGCAAGACCAAATGTTAGAGTATGATGATACATGTCAGGTTAAAAATAGAAACTTATGAACTGTGTTTTTTTTTTCAGAAAAATAAACGTTGATTTTGGACTTGTCTTTATTTTTCTTCTGTTTTCTCACCTATTACTTCTGTGCATCTCACCTATTACTTCTGTGCATCTAGAAAAAATACTAAGTAATGAATTAATGAGGGCCATAAGAGGAGAATTCTCCATCACTGAGCTGGACAAGATGGAAACAGGGACAAGTAGACCCTATCATTTAAAATAGTAAAGTTCACCATCATCCACTGCTAACCATTTTGTTTTTTAAAAATAAATCAGATTATGGTTATCAAAAACATAGAGAAGGCATTGGCTGATGCTAAGTTTCCAATTCTTCCTTTTTTCCTAACCTGAATTAAAAAGTGATATTAATTTGTTATTTAAGATAGGAAAAGAACTGGTTTCTCCCTCATAAGTAATGAGGTCCAAAAGTTAACTTGTAGCTACTAGAATTGATTATTTTTAAAAATCAAAGGCCATGTGTTAAGTACTTTTAATAAAAATCATTACCAGGCTTGCCCTTAAAAGTGAGTTGGCTTTAAAAGACTATTCTCATAAGTGGAGACTACTTTAGTGGGTTGGGTAAAAAAGTGGAAATGAAATCTGATATTCTAAGTAGTGGTGCAGTAAGTTTCATATAGGAAATAAGATCTACCATTAAGAAAAGGAAATGGATGAATGCTTTCATTTACTTCCCCAAAGAATATAATCTGAAAAGTATCCAGTTATATCATCTGCAAAAGAAGACTAAAACATTTGATCAGTGGAGTTCTTGCAATCTTCTGGCACTTGCCTGAAATAGATGAGATAGCATAAAAGATGTTCATAAATGTAGCTCCCACCGATGAGGATGAATAAAAATGATCAAAATTACTTCAAAAAATGAATAATAACCATTGAGGGGGCTCACCTCCTAGCACATAGAGTGTATAATTGATTCTATTAATTAATTGCTACTAAGCATTGACAGGAAGGCATTGGGTGTGTGGGAATCGTTTCTGCAATCACTGGAAATCATGAAATATGATAAAGGAAAATTATTGCCTGTCACAAACTATTACTCACATAATCATTAGTATAATTAGGATTGCCAGCTGATTTACAATCATTTGGTAGCCATACTAAGCACATTTATTCCCCTTCTTGCAATATGTACATTGTGCTTGAGGTTATATATAAAACTTACAGGAGGTTACTCAGCAAAGCTATGTAGGACAAAACTTTTACGGTAATTTGAAAGGTTCTACTTCTTGATCTAAAGTTCAGAATTTACATCATATTCATTCCGTTTTGACTATAAGAAGTTAGTGAACTATGATTTGAATAATTTGTTAACCTCAAGAACATATTTTGTACAAATAACTACTAAAAGAATTAGGTTCTCAACCTCTTAAAATTCCCTTTGGAGACAATATTAAATAATTAAAAAATCAGGTTTGGACTCATGACACCTCAAAAATGTACTTCTACCATTCATGGGCTATGTGTCTTTAGGTTACTCAAGCACTTTGTGTCCAGTTGCATGACTGTATATGAGCACAATATTTTAAAAAACTTAATTCATAGAATCATTGTGACTATGTGTAGACATTTGCCAGATTTATAATAGGTCCACAAGGGTTACAAGATATTAATAAATGTTTAATTTCTCACATGTAAAGTGATATACACATATACACATATGTATATGTGCATGTATTTGTGTGTAAAATATGTCAGTGGTACCTTATTTTTCAAATATATAGTAAATACTTTAAAATGCAGGTCAATTTTATGTAGTTAGATTCCATAAATTGTTAAAATTACTTTATTATTTAAATAATACAATTTACATGTTTGCAATTAAAATTACATATTTTCACTACTACTGTTGAGCCTCATTTTTTGCAAATTTTTACCAAAATTTAAGGTTCAACCACTCGAGTTGAAACATTGGTACCAGCAAAGAAAATAACAAGTAATACTAAATAATAAGTTGTTTAAGTTCTCAGCAAGTACAGTGTAACATTAGATGTTTTTTATCTTTTTTTCCAAAGATTTATTTGGTTATTTGTAGATGCAGGCTGTTTTATATTAGATTTGGAAAAGGAGTCATGAACTTCATTTTTCCTAGAGTACCATCCTGTCTTGATGACTGGAAAAAGTCCAGAACGCTATGGGATGGCTGTATTGAGCAATCAGGTCCTTGATGTTAATTCTTTTATCTTCCTTGCACTTGTTATTTTTCTTCCGCTTCAAAAGAACCAACTTCATATGTTTAAAATAATAATTACTTTAAATTCATCGTGTATTATGTGCACATTTGAAAAAGTTAAATAGCCCCACAGACGCGTAATGAAAATCAAGAGCCCTTTGCTAGTCCAGTTCCCCTTCCTTAAAAACATCACTTTTAGTTTTCCTCTCTTTCTCTGGCACGTATGATTGTGTTTCTCAATAAGCTCTCCTGCTGATGTCTCTTAGCTCATCAGTTTCAGTCTAGTCCTGACATGATTCCATTTTCATATCCCTGATCTTCTTCCTTTTCCTCTCCTCATTCCTTTCCCTCTCCTTTGCCTTCTTTGCATGAAGTATAAGTAAACAAGTGAATCTCTTCTACCTCCTTCTGTGCTGAGATTAGAAGTGTGAGCAACAACAGAGAGCTTGTTTCATTGATTTCTTTTTTTACTCTCAAATTTTTATTATCAAGCTGATGTACAGAGAGGTTCCAGTTTCATACATTAGGCATGGGATACATTTCTTGTACTGTTTGTTACCTCATCCCTCACACCCCCCCTCCTCCCCCTTTCCCTTTCCCCCCATGAGTTGTTCAGTTCACTTACACCAAACAGTTTTGCAAGTATTGCTTTTGTAGTTGTTTGTCTTTTTTTACCCTGTGTCTCTCAATTTTGGTATTCCCTATCAATTTCCTAGTTCTAATACCAGTATACACGGTTTCCAATATACTCAGATAAGATTACAGAGATAGTGTAGGTACAACCACAGGAAGGTGATACAAGAACATCATCAATAATAGAAGCTACAGATACACATGGGACGTTGAAAGTAGTTACAACTGTGATGTAACAATCATTTCCTTAACATGGAGTTCATTTCACTTAGCATCATCTTATGTGTTCATAAGGGTATAGCTATTGGGCTCTTGTGATCCTCTGCTATGACTTTCCTAAACCTGTACTAATTATTCCCAATAAGAGAGACCATAGAGTCCATGTTTCTTTAGGTCTGGCTCACTTCACTTAGTATAATTTTTTCCAAGTCCTTCAATTTCCTTACAAATGGGGCAATGTCATTCTTTCTGATAGAGGCATAAAATTCCATTGTGTATATGTACCACATTTTCCTGATCCATTCATCTACTGAGGGGCATCTGGATTGGTTCCAGATTCTAGCTATGACAAATTGTGCTGCGATGAACATTGTTGTGCTGGTGGCTTTACTGTGAAACATATGAAAAAGTGCACTACATCACTGGCCATAAAAGAAATGCAAATCAAAACAACATTGAGATTCCATCTCACCCCAGTAAGAATGTCATATATCAAGAAAACTAACAATAACAATTGTTGGAGGGGATGTGGCCAAAAGGGAACCCTACTTCATTGTTGGTGGGAATGTAAACTGGTTCAGCCACTGTGGCAAGCAGTATGGAGATTCCTCAGAAGGCTAAATATAGAACTCCCCTATGACCCAGCAGCCCCACTTTTGGGTATCTATCCAAAAGACCACAAACAAAATCACTGTTTCGTTGATTTCTAACTTAAAAACATGGTGGGAAGCCAAGTACCTCTGCCTCTGTCCTGTAATCCTTGCTACTCAAGGAGCTGAGATCAGAGGACCTGGGTTCAAAGCTAACCCAATCAGGAAAGTCCAAGAGATTCTTTAGTTAAAACACCAAAAAGCCAGAAATGGAGCTGTACCTCAAGTGGTAGAGCACTCATTTAAGAAACTTTAGGAAGAGTGTCTAGGCCCTGAGTTCAAGCCTTGGGACAGCACTAAAAAACAAACAAAAACAAACACTTAAACTACCTTGTCAGGAGCCTGTTACCTAATGCACACATTCTTACTCCTGATTATATTTTATGTGAACAATTTTCTCATTGTGGGATCATTTGCCCCCAGTTCCACCCTTCACCAAGCTCTACTAATTTACTGTTATGTAATTAGTATAATATTGATGTAATCCTTTATCTTTTATTATGTGAAACATTACAGATGAGAGTCTCAAATTTGCAAGTTCTTCCAGTTTTGCAAGAATTTTATTAGGAAGAAGAAGTATATTTTTGCTATTATGTTTGTGCTTTTTCTTCTATTTTTTATTGACTCGTCATATTAGTAGAGGTTGGAAATTTCAAAGTAAATCTTTAATTTATTAACCTTTCCCCAATTCCTTAGGAATATTTCCCTATCAAATTTTAGAAGGCTTCTTTTCCTATATCTTCTCAAATAATTATTGATTTGTAATTTATGCAATGAAATTATAGCTACTATAACCTTAAAAATATTTCAGTATCTTATATTTTGTTATTTAGGGTATTTTATTTTTGTGTATATGTATGTATATTTACATATTTATACATACATATATACATAAACACACACATACATATATATATATATACATCATACTCCGCTTATAATTCCTACTACAGTTTCCTTCAGATCTCATTACTTTTTTGTGTGTACTTTTTTCTCTACCTTTTATACTACAGGCTTTCCTGGACATCTGTTCACATTAAAATTAAATCACATTCAAATAAAAGAAGCTGATTACAAACTGTAAAAACTGGTGCCTGAATAGGACTTATTAAGTGCTGACCTCACTGTCTGGGATTGGTTGAGAATGCTTTCACAAGGGAAATGTTAATTTCCTGTAGATTTGGATTACTTGACAGGATTCATCCTGAAAGAAGCATCTATCTGATTGCTCTAGGTATCAGATGGATGAAGAAGACATGAATGCGTCATATGTTTGACGTAGTAATCTTTATCCATTCCCAGCTACTCCAGTCACTCAGCAAGTTCTATCTAGGACAGCTCACTGCCTGCAGTAGGAACTGGGAATTTACCTGATCCTTGTGATGTCACTTTATCTCCTTGTGACACCAGGACTCACTCACTCTATTAACTTCCAAGTTAAGAAGGAAGTGACAATTTCTCAATTATCCTGGCTTTTATTCACATCTTTTTTCTTGTTTAAAAAAAAAATCATGTTCACTTAAAAGTATTTAGATTTCAGCTTCTACTTTTTCCTCAGTCATCACACCTCCCTTTAATTCATGGCTAGCTTCTATCTCTCATCAAATACATTCCTGCCCTTTGTTTTTTGAAAGACCCATTTACCATGTTTTGCCATCCTTTCAGAGGGGCTTTTTTTTTTTTTTTTTTTGGCCAGTCCTGGGCCTTGGACTCAGGGCCTGAGCACTGTCCCTGGCTTCTTCCCGCTCAAGGCTAGCACTCTGCCACTTGAGCCACAGCGCCGCTTCTGGCCGTTTTCTGTATATTTGGTGCTGGGGAATCGAACCTAGGGCCTCGTGTATCCGAGGCAGGCACTCTTGCCACTAGGCTATATCCCCAGCCCTCAGAGGGGCTTTAAAGGACAGATAATCATGCAATCAATCCACAATAAATTGTATATCCTTTATTGAAATAACACGACTATAAATAAAAGCTCTTCTAGTATAAGAATGGATTTAGTCTCGTTTTGGAAGGGAATTCTATAACATTTCTTAATTCTCCTTTCTTCACACTTGTGTTTGGGCCACTTTTTTGCCTCTGTCTTCTTGCCCTCTTTCTCACCATGGATCTTAATTTACATTTATTATTTTACAGAGTATCAAAGTAAGCTGGCTTCCTCCTCCATCAGGAACACAAAATGGATTTATTACCGGCTATAAAATTCGACACAGAAAGACAACTCGCAGGGGTGAGATGGAAACACTGGAGCCGAACAACCTATGGTACCTATTCACAGGTGAGTTTGCAAACAGCACAGTTCGGCAAGGTTTTGATGAATTAAGTGCTTCAGGAATAAAATACACTCTTACTTCAATGGAACATTGATTTTTTTTTCTTTCCTGGCAGATGACATTTATTGACATCAACGAGCATAACCTTTCTATTTTTAAGATCATATGTTCTATAATGCTTTGACTACGTATTTTTCTTTTCAACCCTCATCTTCATAAAAGAATGGCACATGGATAGTTATCCACATTGCTTTCTCAGGATTGATGATTCTATAACATCTAATTAACTAGCAACTTTCTAAAATCCTCTAGTATCCTGGCATCAAGTTTAAATGAATTTACTTCTCTCAACCCCAATGAACAGTTTTAAGATAGGTAAAAATGGTGGATTAGGAATAAAAAGAGAGGTAATGCTCATAAATATAAAAGTAAGTCTACTCTCACAGAAATATTGGTCAAATTACAACTCAGTTAAAATTCTTTACAATACTGAGCCAAATTTTTATGAAAAGAATACATCTTATATTTTGTAATATAAATAACAATTTATTTCCTTAAATATTGCAATTTGCAATATAAGATAAGTCCAGTTTCCCTAAATCAAATGTAGGTAATGTTCTCAAGATCATGTCATTGAAGGTAAACCCAATAAAGTTTGAATGAGCAAGCAGGGAAAGAAAAGGAGGGAAGAAGGGAATTAGAAAATTATGGTATATGTTTTGAGTTTTTCAGGTAATACCCACTTGCTGTGTTTCCTGGGATGTCTTTTGAGAAGCCCCCCCAAAATATTTGGTTTTATAATCTATTGCTGAATGGGAGAAGCGTGTGACTTCTCTCGTTTATCACTGGTCAAATAGGTATGTGGTTAGCTACTGTAGCATTCCAGGAAGGCCCCTGCCAACCAGTTTCTGGTGAGTGTGTGCAAGTGGCATTCTCTCTTCTCCATCATTAGCTTTATGTGATGGTCACATGATCATGGTCAGAGGAGGACTTAGAGTTCTACAGTCCTATGAATTACAAGAAATGTGGCTGGAGACTTGAGACAAACAATCCAGCTGTGGCTCATGACAGTAATTACAAGGTGAAGTGGGCCAGTTGCAGATGGCACATACATAAGTCATACAACTTACTTTATTTGATGGACTAAACTATCACTGGAAAAGAGGAAGTAAAGGACTGCATACTCCGGAAAAATTACATGGGAATAATAGCGTGCACGCACACACACATACACACACACACACACAAACACACACACACACACACACAGAATTTGTAATCTGTTGTTCAACCTGTAATCTGAAATTTCATAGGAGCCTAGGTGTTTATTCGTTTGGTTTTTGGAAGGGGACCATTCAGATTTTTGCCCATAAAATTTTAACATAGTGTTGAGAGTACTTCCAAGATAAATTTTTTAGCAATCACATTGCCTCCTTTAAATCTAGACAAAATTCTCCTAGGAAACTATTACTGAATCTAAAAGAAAGTCATTCTACCATAATATTTTTAAAGCTTTCATAAAGGAACTAGAGGCATGGTTCAAGTACCAGAACATTGATCTTGAGCCAAAAAAGCCAGACAAGAGAGAGATCAAAACTATGACTTCAAGCCATAATACAAACGTAATAAACAAGTTAATTAATTAAATAATAATCAATCCCTTAAAAAGCCAAGCTCCTAAGATTTTTTTCCTCTTCCTGTCTAAAATCAAGTTAATATAATTGCTAAATTGAATATTAAATTATGGATAATGCTGAGGATAATTTAATAGATCTCTATCTCTCTCCATCCTCCCTCTTTTTGCAGTGATTTGAAGCTTTAAAATCATCATTATTTTCCTTCCTCAAATGAAAAGCAATAAAAGGTATAGAAAAAGCTATGATTATAAAATAAATAAAGGATAAATATTACAATAGGAAAACTAAGGATTGGATCTTCAATTCTGAACTATGAGTAGCCACTAAATATGATGAAATGTTCAATCTCACTGGTAAATAGAGAGATGCAAGTTTAAATGAATAAGCATTTTTCTTTGATTAAAGAAATAAAGGGTAAAAATGAATGATAATATTCTAGCCTAGAAAACATAAGAGAAGTATAAACTCTCACATATTATTTTGGGACAGAATTTTCTAGTGTTTTTATGAAAAGAAATATACACATTCACATTAGGTATATGTTATATGTGTGTGTGTGTGTGTGTGTTAGATACAGATATATGTATAAATGTGTATGGGATTTTGTTTTCATTTACTTTTATTCAAACATTCAACACAGTTTTCCAACTTCTAGGATTTAACATAGGGAAAATAGTATGTTCATAATATTTTAGCCTAAATGCATGCCTATGACAGTAACATTTTATAGTTAATAATTTTGAAGGCCTAAACTTTCAATAAAATCTCCAGATATAATAATGTCATGAAATACTCTGCCTTTTGAATCTGATGCCATATATGAAGAATATATGCAGTATATGTCAAATCCCATCCCATCTTAAACATTAAAAACATATTAGCAAGTGCTAAAAAATGCGTGCCTGCGTGTGTGTGTGTGTGTGTGTGTGTGTGTGTGTGTGTGTGTGTGTGTGTGTGTGTCCTGGGCTTGAACTCGGGGCCGGAGCACTGTTTCTTAGCTTCTGTGCTCAAAGAAACCACTGTACCACTTTGAGTCACAGCTCCATTTCTGGCATTTTGGTAGTTCACCGGTGACAAGGGTTTCATGAACACTGTTGCCTGGGCTGCCTTTGGACCATGCTCCTCAGTTTTCAGCCTCTAAAGCAGCTAAGTTTTACAGGCCTGAGCTTTCAGGACCCAACACTTTTAAGTCAATATTAGTACCTAAACTCAGATTTACAAACAAGAGTAGAATCTGTATTCATAGGAAAATATTCAGAGCAGTAAGTATGCTAACTATTAAAAATCAGGGTTTCTTACTCCTTCAGCAACAAATAAAACCCATATAAAAGTAAAAAGCATCAAAAAGTGTTGTCAGATGGGATAATGCATTTTTGTTTATCATAAACCAAGGAATCTCACCCAGTAGAACTTAACGCTCTAGCAGCTGGGAAACTAAGACAGGAAAATACTAGGAATAAATGGAGAGTAGTATCACTGGCCAGCAGAATTTGCTGGGTGAATTGCTTAGGATTTGACTCGTTTTGGCAAATGCATTTTGACACATTCACATCAGTTTTACAACATTGAGATTCCTATCTTCCAAACCATACAACATGTTTGAGATTGTAGAGAATTCAAAATCATTGAGAGAAAGAAAGACACACAGAGAGACAGAGAGAACAAGTATTAGTCTTTTCACTGTTAGACTGTATTCATTATTAAGATGGCACAACAAACAACAAACGTTCTCAGTTCAGGAGACCAGAAATCTAGAAAGAAGTTATTGGCAAGACAGGAGGCTTCGAATAAACACCTCTGGTTTTTACTAAGAGTCCTCAGTGTTAACTTCACTGCGGAAGCGTTTCTCCAGTCTCCTCCATCTTGGTGCCATCTTTCTTTCTTCATAGTTTCCTGTCCATCCCTTTTCCATCTGGGCACCAAGCACTTGATATAGGCTCCATCCTAAACCCATAAGAAGTGTATCCTGTGATCCTTAGCAAATTACATTCAGACCTTATTTCCGAGTACAGTCATTTCATAAAGTCCCACTCACCCATGGATTTTGTAAGATGCTTTTTACCTCATGACAGATTGCTTTTATTATTTCTTCAAGGACAATTATTTTGCCTGGCATCCCTCTAATACAATTCACTCTTTTAATTTTAAAAAAAAATCTCAAATCTACATTATTATTCATCTAAAACACTTGGGACAATTAGAGCTTCTCATCAACATGAGGCACCTATCACTACTCCTGCTCAATGTCATTCCAGCCAAAGCAAAGCAATGGGGTGAATTCATTAACTTATTACTAGGAATGGCTCACAAAGGCTCATTCCCATCTCTATAGATTTGTAGAAATCTGATTTTAAACTTTGATACGTAAGTTCACAATGCTTCTTTGTTTCAAGAGTTACAAAAATGCATTTTGGAAGAAAACATAATCTAAGCAGCTGGATTTGTAACAATTCCAGACAATTATTGCAAAAGTCGCAGATACTACTTTTCAATTAGATTAAAAGCCATAGAGCACAGTTTATGAGTATTGTCCTACTCTTGATATTTAGTAATGTACTCTGGCAAAGCTTCTGTCTTTCTTTTATTCCAGGACTTGACTTCTGAAAAAATATCCTTTAACATTTCTAGACATCTTGGAAATGTTTTAACATGCATTAGGACCCAGGAAGTTCTGTGAGCTGGGAAATTGTTTTATTCTATTCCCAGAGACATATCTGGTCACCATTACATTCTGTACTAAGTTGAAGTAATTGGTTTTCCATATAGATTTACAGCACTTTAAAATAAACAGGATTTGTCCCTACATACCCAGTTCCTGTAAAATACAAGGATATATTGATATGGCTGTGAGAAATGTATAAATGCCTGAATGCTTTTTGTGTATGATGAAATAGCCAAGTGTAAGGAATAAAACTGATTTTATATAAGCCTGTATTTGTTATACAGGTGGTTTTGGTGTTATATGTGTTCGTACCTGGATAATGAAGCATCTGCAATAATAAAAAAAATAGTAATTTAGAGAGATAAAAAGGATTTTAAATCCCTGCCATCAGTTTTATTGTAGGAATTTATGTCACGTAAACTTTGAAGTACTGTTTATAATTCCTGAGTGCTCTTCAGTACAGGTTGTTTGAAAATGAATTTAAGAGCATTGTCGTATTTTATGGACAATATAGAGTAAACATAAAGATAAACATGCATTGATACGTTATGGACTGAAGAACTGAAACAATAGCTCAATTTTAATAACATGGTTAGCATTAGGAAAGTAAAGAGAAATAATGTTGCTTAACTCATATATCATCTCTTGCCATAGCTAAGAAATTAGAAAGAGTAAAAGAATTATAAAGCTTCAAGTTTCTTAGAATTGGGGATAGATTGAGTAATCTATGTCAATAAAAGAATTCTCATGACTATAGAAACTATTATTAGCTATACAATATTTCATTTCTTTACTTATTTCATTTATTTGCTTATTTACTTAATTTATTTCTGGTGGTACTGGGATCTGAACTTGGGGCCTTCTTCTTGCTATAGACTCTCTTTTTTACTTTAGTTATTTCTCAGACAAAGTCTTGTATTTCTGCCAGGGCTTTTCTTGTGTGTTTCTATAGTGCTTTACACTATTTGCTGATATCCCATCATAGGTCTAAACTAGACTACTGGGCATATAAAGAGAAGAGCAGAGTATTTAGAGCTGGGGGAAAGCATTGGCTAATTTTTCTGTGCTTTGTTAGCGTCATCTCTAAAATAGTAATAACCTCATGTTATGTAATCAAATCAGCATATATTGGAATAGTAAATGACAAAAAATCACTACATACAACCTCTGTAATGATGTTCGTTATCTCTGAACCTATTTGATGTTTGCTTTTATGACTTGTGAGAGATATATCATTACTTTTCACAAAAACACTATAAGGCAGAAGCATGCATTGCACAATAATCAGTTCACATGGGAATCTGAAATCCAAAGAGCTTTGAGAACATCTAAGACATGCCATGTCAGGTACCCCTCACAGAAATGAAACAGGGATATCTTCAACATAATGTCCTGAAGGTGATGCTCCAGTTGCCGCTCTGAAAAGCCAAAATGTCTGGTTCTGTCTATCATAGTATGTGAAGTTACCTAGACAGAGGGAAAGGTCACAGGTCTTCAACTGAAGAAGGATTGGTTTGGAAAGCACTGAATTTAGAATCCAAAGATATGAATTTGATTTTTTAAAATTCCCCTTGGATAAAGCCTAGGCGCTATCTCTACATAATACTGTGGTAAAGTGAAATTGAAGAACTTTTCAAAAAAGGAAACTTTTGTAAATGGGTTCCTCCCATTGGTTTCTATTTCTAAGGACATTCTTGGTTCCTTGATTAATTTACAGGTCACTTTGTGAGGTGTCTAGCACTGAATGGGTCATTTCACTAGACATTATTTAAGGTGTCCTTTATTAGTCAGATTCTGTGTACAAATATAAAAACTTTTTATATCTGGTCAGGGATTTCAAAATGTTCATCATGAAAAAGGAAGTTCTCTAGCTCAGATGATCACAAGAATATAAAATATAAAATCAATATTAAAAGTAATGCATAGTAGCCACGTACCAGTGGGGGCTTATAATCCTAGCTATGCAGAGGCTGAGATCTGAGGATTACAGCTGGAAGCCAGCCCAGGCAGGAAACTCTGTGAGACTCTAATCTCTAATTAACAACTAAAAAGCCTGAAATTGAGCTGTGGCTCAGGGGTTAGTACACTATCCTTTAGCAAAATGGCTCAGGGGACACACTTATGACCTGTATTCAACTCTCAGGAACAGTACCAAAAAAAAGCTTAAATAAATCAATTAATATAATAGTGTAAAATAATAGGATATTCAGAGTGATGTAGGTAACTAATATGAGAGCAAATATGATAGAGAAGATATGAAGAGCTCTCCCCCCTCCCCATTACATATAGTAAGCCAGTGGAGACTCCATTGGGAAGATAATCATGCGATAGTAGATTGTGTCTAAAGTGCTCTGTATTGTTAAGCTGGAGTTAAGAAGAGTTTTTGTTTTCACTCAAAGCTAAATTACTGGCTGTCATATGAATGCACAACTAAAACACCAACCATATTGATGACAACAACAGCACCAACAACATTTTCAGTGCCTGGTGGAGCTTCTGGTCTAATTTGTAAATATGATTTTCTAGAGCATAGAATTTTTCTTTAAAGGAAACAACAATATGGGAGATTTTATCAAATTGTTTTTACCCATGGTGCTATTTATGAATGGAAACTGTACCACAGCAATACCAAATTCCTCCAAACTACCACTTTAAATATTACCAGCTGTTAACAATGACTCAGATTTCTACTTAGTACAAAGTACTTTTCTTCCTGTACAAAATGTTATATAACATGGTACATGTTATAATATTTTCCCCCAGCAATGTGTTTCATTTCTATACTATTCTTTGTAACTAATATGTATAAGGAAAAGACAGAAAAATTAAGCAAACTATACTTCTATCTTTATTAGGATTATTCAACTCCTTGAGATTTAAGAGTTTGTCAATTTAAGCCACATTCCCAATGTCTTCTGTTTATTTTCTGCTGGATAACAGAATTGCACAGTCTTGGTAGCTCAGAAACACTAGGAGATTATTTGGTTCGTGGTTCTGAAGGGTGGGAAGGCCTTGGAAGGATCTAGAAATGTAGGGAGCCAGCATCTGATGAGGGTCGTCCCATGAGAAGGAAGGTAGTAGTACAAGGGAGTGTCGAAGTCAAAAGAAATATCGGGCCCAGCTCCTCTTCTTCTTCTTCTTCTTTTTTTTTTTTTTTGTATTGGCAATTCTTTCCCCATAACTAAGCCACTGCCAACATCATGGCACTTAATTCGTGAAGAAAAAGCCCTTTGGCTTAGTCATGTGTACAAGATGCCTTAATACCATTATACTGGAAAGAATTTCAACATGAGTTTTGGAAGAGCCACTCACAACAATGCAACAAATACTAATTGGTTCATATTAAGATCTTTGGGATACATACAGAAGTTATTTGCAGCCAAAATGTATGCATACAAGACTAGTGATTCATGGTTTTCTACTTTACTTACATGCTGTAAAATCAGTGTTGTGTTGTTTTCACTTGTATAATCTAATGTGTCCAAATGATACAAGAGATTAATGTCCTTCAACTCTAAGGTGGAGGCTGATGCAAAGCAAAGTTTGCAGGAAAGATAGTCTCTAGAGATGAGAGCCTGGCTACATTCTGCTGAAGCGCCATGCCTCTGGATTCTTCTTTCTTGGCTCAAAGTAAACATAACTGCTGACCTTGAATGAATGATAGAGACATAAATTTTCAGATTGACTGTTCTTGATTTATAGGCAGGGCTTCTCTGAGCAGTGAGGAAAAATGACTCTTGCTATTTTTGATTATTTCTTCATCGTTCATATTTTATAGTCTGCATGTGCCCTGGGGCTATTTTCAGTGGTACATTTTTATAAAACTGAAGAAAAAAATACGTGAGGATAGATGAAACATAATTTGATTTCTTGCTGTGATCGTCTGCTCTTTTAGTCAAAATAACAATAATTACCACAAGGATCACAAACAGTGCAAAGCATGTCAAATGTGGTTAAAATTTTGCTAAAACTTTTAAAACCCAGCTGGAAATTCTTGTTGTTCAATAACTTTTTTTTTTCCTTGATGGAAAATTCTTTAACAGGACTGGAAAAAGGAAGTCAGTACAGTTTTCAAGTGTCAGCCATGACAGTCAATGGCACTGGACCTGCTTCCAGCTGGTATACAGGAGAGACTCCAGAGAACGACCTGGACGGTAAGAGCTCACTCCTAAGGTACCATTCCCGGTTCTGCCTGCTGTCTTCCTCAGTTTCCAGGGTCCTATACAAAGTTTATGAACTTCAGATCTGGGGATATTTATTATTATATGTTCAGACACAAAGCCTATCAAAGAACAATTAATACATCCATGATTCAGCAGCACTATTCCAATAGTTGTTCACCCACAGGAGATCATCCTCACAAAAAAGTTGCTATTTTTTTAAGAAAAAACAAACAAACAAACATAAGTTGCTATTTTCTTTTTGTGAAATATCTTTTATTATCTTCAAGTAGTCATACAAAGATGTTGCCATTCAGCAAAGCAGTTTATGTATACAATGCATCCTGATCAATGTCAAATCTTTCAACATTCTCATCCACCCTTCTCAACTCATCTCTTCCCCCACTTTTCTTAGTTTTTAAGCTACCTATTGAATTTTTTTCCTATTTAACAAAGCAGGTTATTTATATGATGCTTCTTGGTCTGGGTCATCCCTTCAAGACCATTCACCCCAACCCACCCCTTTCCCTATATTTCTCAATTCTATCCACTGAATTCTTGCCTGCACTCTCTCCCCTCCCCCACTTCCTTCTTCTACCTCTCTCCCCTTGGTCCCACTCTCCCCTCTTGCAAGTACTTGTTTTGTTGTTGGACTTTTTTCTAAAGAATTGTACTATTTGAACTCTTTCAACCTAACGTGAACTTAGATTTCTTTTCTATTTATTTTGTTTAAAATAATTGTTTGCTACCATTTTCTTTGCAATTGTTGCACTTTCTGATGACAAACCTAAAATATACTACTTTATCTTCCCTGCCTTTAAATTTTTTTTCTAAAATATCAATGTTTCTTATCTGATAATTGCACCAACATTTATATTTGATAATATGGTTAAAAGACAATCTAATTTATTTGCTTACTCAGTAGTTACCTTGAGACATCCTCTGTAGATGATACATCATATTAATATAAAATTCATTTATAAATAAGTTTAATCTGAGCAAAATCTTGAAACTCATTGATCAAGTCTAGCATAGACACTTTAGGTAAAACGACAGAGAATGACAATTATGATAGTAAATATCTGTGGGACCTAAATCCCACATCCCCCCCCCTTTTCGCGGGGAGACGCCAAGCCCCAAATTGTGAGGGGCAGTCGGCTCTACTTCTCCCACCAGCAGGAGAGACAGAGCGTGTCCCTATCTGGATAAGCCAAGCTGAGGTAGGATGTCGAGACCTCCCCACTTCCCCCTCACGTATCAAGAGCAGACGCGGGACGAAGATTTCGGGGAGCTGGTCTGATGGACTGCCAGCCTCAAAGGGTTTTATTCAAGGGAGGAGTTTATATAACAGTAATAGTGGGCAGGAAGAGGAGGGACTAACTGAATATTAATGATTGGCTAATGGTCTGTCCATCAGATGATGTCATGGAACTTCCTCTATGGGCGGAGACCACAGCCCCCCAAGGACTGGGTCTCTGGGGTCTCCAGCGCCATGATAGCACACATGTGCTCACCCCCAGGGGCGGGGGCTTCTTTTCCGGTTGAAGTCGGAAAGAAGCGGGACAGGCTAACTAGGCCATCCCCTCTTAAAGGCACAGCCACCCCCGACATCTCCCTCTCTCTCTTTTTTTTTTTTTTTTTTTATAAATTATGACACAGGAGGACACCAGGCAGGGAGTATGGGTTATGGTCATTTCTTCTGGAGCTACTTGCTGCTGAAAGGGGGCGAAGTGGTCAAGAGCCCTCGATTTGCCTGGCACCGTCCAGTGTGGTTGGCAAAGGTCGCCATCATTACCACGAGAATGGTCACTAGGGCCAGAGGATGCCATGGTCTCCTCTGGCCAACTCCTGCGTCTTGGGTATACCCAGAAGTTTCTAGGGCTGGGGCCTCCAGGGTCCAGGTCTGTGTTAGGGTGACGGCTATGAACGACAAGTTCCCAGGTGGTGATCTCAGCAAGAGATGTTATTCTGTTGAAAGAGACTTTTGAAAAGGTCAGGCAAAAGACTGATAAGTTTATAGGGCTAGTTAATATGAATGACATAGAACATACCCTGGGCATAAGCCAGAAACGTTCCATTTGGAGCATAAACCCAATTGTGGTCAATTACAAAGAAGGAAGAATAACTGAAGAAAGTGTTTAGTGACAGAGAACCGGTTTGGAGTAGCCAGTCAGAGGCAAATATAAATATATATACGTATATACATCTGGCAGAAAAAAGAAAAATGGACAGGTATTATTTCTCTTGATTTCCCGGCTTTGATCAGTTTTGAAAGGGCGAGACAAGGCAACTCTATTTAGGATATGACACCATTCTCCTCTCACTCCAACCCACATCCCTGTCTCCTGGACTGGCTGAGTCCCAGGAGTTCAGGTGCTTGTTGCTGGGATGGCATGGTCCCCTCCGCATTCACGGGGCTTGAACTCAGGGCCTGAGCACTGTCCCTGAGTATTTTTGCTCGAGGCTAGTGCTCTACCACTTGAGCCATGATGCCACTTTTAGCCTTTTGCTGGTTCTCTTGAGCCAAGCTCTTAGTCTGGCTCTTTGCTGGTTAACTGGGAGGTGGAGTTTTAGAGAGATTTTCTTTTGCCCAGGCTGGCTTTGAACTGCATCCAAGGAGTCTTGGATATAAAAGCCCTTTTTATTTCCAATTGAAGCAACAAGGAAAACAACAGAAATAACCCATTTGTAACTTGTTGAGAACTGACCAAAATCTGCTTGTCAAAGTTTTGTTGTAACACTTAGAGAACATGAGATCTACGTGCCATCAAATTGAATCATCATTTACTCTTACTGGAAAGTGAAAGAGAACACAAATGAACAACAATCAGAGGGCAGAGGGTTAAAATAATGTGAAAGTGGTTGTGTCTTTTATGCCAAATTAGCAAGCTCCATGCCATGCGATGGAGTCAGGCATGAGAGATCTGGGCAAGTCTGCAGTAGCATCTCAGAGAGTCCTCTGGATAAGGCTGTCACATGTCCTTTTTGGTTGCCTGCAAATTCTACACAGACTGGTTAAGATTTTTTAAATTCTCCAGCATTCCTGGCTTTTGTAGGCTGATGCCCTTCTGGTTTAAGCAGGATAAAAGGATTTTCTTAATCAAAAAATCCACATGGCTAGCTCTGTGGCCACCAACATAACTATGATGTTTTAACCTGGAGTAACTGTTAGGATAGAACTATTAGGAACCCAAATCTAATCTTGGGACAAGATCGTTAGTAGAGAAACCAGGCAGTTTGGGAACAGACTGTGGTGGCTTTTTGCCACAGTCCATGCACGTTGGACCTGCATCCTAGGAAGCAAAATGTTAATTTTGGGTCAGGAAAATTTAGGTTAATAGTCACATTTGTATGAAATGATTCAGATTCCTTGATCTTAAGAGTTATGAGAGCACAGGAGAGAAAAATGGGAAGGTAAAATCTTAATTTATACCAAAGAATTGTCAGGACAAGATGTACACTTGACTTTTTAACATACTGGATATAAAGAATAACACACTGGTTTTATATCAATATACTTATACCACATGCTGTATATTTGAACTTTTTGGAGTTTTTTTAGACACATTTGCTTGTACCCGAACATGACTGGTTTGGGTTGAAAAGCTATTTTTGTTCTTCTTTTAAGTTTTACCAACAGACAGACATACAGACACAAACCACTCATAGTCATAGAATCCAAAGACAACTCTGTGGCTTCCAATAGCTGTGGTGCCTTTGATCTGGCAAAATGTTAGCACTCTGGTTGTTTAAATTTCCATTCTAGGAATGTACTTTTAGGCCTTTGTCTCAGCCTTATTTGCACCCAAGAGACTCTGAACTTAAATGACAATTTTTCTTTAATGTAGGAATCATAATTACAAATTTAGATACTTATCCATTTAGCTTTCCAATAAGGTACTGAGAATCATTAGCTTGCTTTGCCATATTTTTCTACATACAGAGCTAAAGAGAATTTACTTTTATCCCCACAGGTTAATTGTACATACTTTAACACATTTGCTTGATTACATGTAACTTAAGACAGGAGTCTTGATTATTGCATCACCGTATTTACATAGAATTTGGTACCAAATCATTAGACTGACAACCAAGATATCTGTGATAAAAGTACCTTCAACCGTGCTCACCAGAATTATAAACACAAGGGTGGCCTTAGCATCTCACTTTTCTAATATCTCCAAATTGTGAGGGTAGCACAGGATCAAATCACATCAGATAAGCAAACTTTCCATCCATCCAGAAAAACTCCTCCAATTTCTAGTATCTTTGAAGTGGTAGCCTTAAAAAATCCAGTCACATCACTTATTGCTGCATTAAAATTCTTTGTTTCCTTTTTTAATATTCCATTTTAGTTGGAAATTTGAGGCTTTCTTTTGTTTTCTGCCTGTAAGCTATAAGTTTGACACAGAGTAAATGACAGGCCAGCCTGCAGGGCCACAGTTAGGGGTTTTTTCACAGACTGTTCTAGGGCTGCAGGCAGGCTGCTGGCCCCACCCAGCTGTGTGGCGGGAAAACTTAACACAAAGCTAACAGGATACAGACCGCCACCGCTGTGAAGCGGCCAGTAGTCTGCCATTCTGGGGCTGTAGGCAGGCTAGCAGTGGCGCGTTGGGTTGGAATCCCGCCCACCACGCCGCTGCCTTGTCCCCAGAGCCCAGCGCATGCCACTGCTCACGAACCTGAGCCCGGGCCCCTGCCGAGTGGCCACAAATGCCCTGCAAGCTGCCGCCACCAGAGGCAGCACGGAGCCCAGATCGCCTTCCACACAGGCTCCGTGACCCATTGATAGATCGAGACCTGGAAATGTCAGGTGGGCGGGGGCTCCCAGGCAGGACGGCAGCATCCACTCCGGCACCACTTAACCCTATGGTGCTAAGCCGAGCTGAGGTAGGATGCCGAGACCTCCCCCCCCCCCCGTCCCCCTCACATATCAAGAGCAGACGCGGCACGAAGATCTCGGGGTACTGGTCTGATGGACTGCCAGCCTCAAAGGGTTTTATTCAAGGGAGGGGTTTATATAACAGTAATGGTGGGCAGGAAGAGGAGGGACTAACTGAATATTAATGATTGGTTAATGGGCTGTCCATCAGGTGATGTCATGGAACTTCCTCTATGGGCGGAGACCACAGCCCCCCAAGGACCGGGTCTCTGGGGCCTCCGGCGCCATGATGGCACACATGTGCTCGCCCCCAGGGATGGGGGCTTCTCTTCTGGTTGAAGCTGGAAAGAGGCGGGACGGGCTAACTAGGCCGTCTTCTCTTAAAGGCACAGCCATCCTCGACAAATATCTAGTTAAATATTTTTAATATCCTGTTGTCCAATCTATGATGGGTGGTGTATAAATGAATAAATAAGTAGATAGTAAATATAGAGATGAATGGATAATGAGTCAGGTAAGTAAGTAAGCAGATAGATGATAGATAGATAGATAGATAGATAGATAGATAGATAGATAGATAGATAGACAGACAGACAGTGAGAATTAGCTATAGAAAAGTATCCTTTAGGAACTGATAATACAAAGGATAGAGTGATGTAAATCCAGCTGGGACAATGGCACTGTTAGGAAAACTGAGAAAAGATGATTAAATTTGAAATAAAAAGATACTTTACGACGAGGTTTAAACTGAGGCAAATTCTAAATCTGGCAAGATCATTTTTAGAACTAATTTTGAACATTAGTGATAATTAGACTTGCATTTTGAAGAGATTAAACCATAAACATGTATTAGCAGTGGGCAAGGCCAGGCAAATCAGTTAATTCAATATTAGACATAGGATATGAGAGATGCTGAGTTGTCTTTGGGTATAATTGACTCAAAATCCCACTCCCAACATATCTTCACCAGCAGTCCAGGGAAAATTCACAGATGTATGTATTTACTCATAGTAATTCTTGTTACAAGTCTACATATGTCTGGCATTCATTTAAGTATTAGGGGAAAGTAATCAGTGAGATCCCTAATCTCCAGGATTATAAATTCTATAGCAACTGGTAGTAGTAAATATGCTAATGAAAAATAAAGCAGGGTTGAGACTCAGAAGACTGGGGAATATTGTTTGAGATGGAAAGGAGGAGATCTCTTTGATTCGGTAGAATAGAGCCCAAGGGAGGATAGTAAGAGGCAAATGATCAAGGCATACAAGAGCCATCCTGAAAGATCAACAAAGTCAGAGTTCCTGAGATGAGAATCCAGGCGATGCTTGAGGTTGGCCAGTAGATCAGTGATGTAGAACCTAAAGTCATCTCACTTTGGTACAGAATGGAAGAGTGTTTAGGATAAGGTCTCCACCTATTTCATTTTTCTCATTTTACTTGAGAAATAATGTTTGAAGTGTATGTATCTGGGCTTTATCCTCCATCTACCTTTATGGAGCCTATATTATTAGTTCAAGAGGGGTAACTTAAACTAACACATTTCTCCAATTTGATCAAGGCAACTTGGAGCCACAAAACTAGACTCAAGTCTGGGTTCTGTGAGTTCAGGTTCAGTTCAGGTGATCAGAGTAAAGCCTCCACTAATCCCACAGCACTGGCCTGATGACAAAAGTCAGTGATTCAAGGCAAAAAATTCTAAGAAATGAGGTCATATCTTTTACCCAAACCTCAGGGGCTATATCTCTTACTGGAAAGAGTGAAAATAAATAGAGCAGAGGTGCTGGCGATCCTATAAAATATCCAGAAAGAATGAGATTCCGCACTTGACTTACGTGCTCTTTCTCCTGACTGAATGAGTCACAATCTAAGTGGAATCAAAATACAAAAATCACTGTTTAAGGTGCTACAGAATATCCCTTTAACTTCTTGCTTATTCATATCCATGCCTTTCTCTCCATCCATTTCATACAACTATTATAGTGAAGAATATGCATGCCATGTCTATGAGTTACTGTTGTAAAAAGTGCTTGATTTGGGTTTGATTGAATTCTCCTGTGATCTTGCCGTAAGGGCATCTCCTTTCTACAGAAATCATTCCTGCTTACATTTCCCTTATTTGAGTGTTGATGCATTATTAGGGAAAATAATTAAGAGCCGAGAGTGTACTTACTCATGGGGAATACAAATATGAAAATAATAAACTCTATGGATGCATAGCCAGATAATGGCTGTTCTGAGTAAGAAAGCTTTATGAAAACAAGTAGTATGCACCCAAGAAATTTTAGGGAAAAAGGTATTCTGACAAGTAGGATTATGAGATACATGAGAGACAGTATATAGACATTCTTCAAATGGCATGCCTTTAGGAGTATTATTTCTGGACATTGCACTGTTAGTTCAGAACACATTCTCAGTTATCCAGTTGTTACTGTTTTGCTCATCCATTATAATAATGTATTCTAACACATTTCAAATTGCACCTCCTCTCTCATTCTTCCACATCTTCATTTGGATGGTAATTGCTAAGACAATTCTTGTCCCTTCTCACAATATACACATTACCATTCTGAAAATAAAAGGTAAATAACAAAGCAAGTCCGTGGAGTAAATACTTCTTGCATATAATATTGTTATAGATGACGCTTTAAGCTTGTGTTTAAGAATGGAAACTAAAACACATTTCAGATAATTTAAATCTATAAAAATTGGAAGCCAGCAGGTTGCATTCATTCTACAAAGCAATGTCTCACTGTAAACATTAAAGAATTAATTGGATTGGTCCTAAAGCCTTCATACCTTACTGACCCATAAGCAGTTTCCACTGACACGTCCATAAAGTGATTTTGATTCTTCCCCCTTCTGCCTGGTTTTCTTCTTTGGACTGCACCATTTAATTATGAAAATGTGAGTGCTTGTTAGGAATTAAAGTATGGATAGATGGACAATCTACATAGTGTCATGAATTGCTCCAAAAAGTATACTAAGCATGTATACACACACACACACACACACACACACACACACACACACACACACACACAAATACATACCAGTTTAGCAAGGAATATTTTTGTCAAGTGTTTGTCTCACTTTAAGTTGTTTATTTAGATGCCTAAATGATCAAATTAACACATAAATGACTTCCACCACAGTTTTCCATGCAGATGTTGGAGAAACTTTGAATCCTAAGCTTTCAACTTAGAAATTTTTGCATAGAATTGCTCTGATTTTCCTCAAATCATGGGTAAGGAAACTTGATTTTGAAAACCATGAGAAAGGAGTGGCATTCTTTGCTGTAGCCAGAGAAATCTGGATAGAAGGGACCTGCAACATTGGCACTCCTTGCATGCAGGGTGTTACATAAGGCAGTCTCCCGACTCTACCTCGAATTTCTTTGCAAACCCAGAAGTGATCTATTCATAGCTGTAACTTCGAGCTCTGCCTGTCAGCTAAACTAAGGCAGCACTATTTACAGGTCATCAGAGGCAAGTCCCCACCTCTCCTTTGACTTCTGTTCCTTTTGCCGTCCCTGTTTGTTCTATGCAGAGTGAAGTTGAACAGTAACTGAAGAAATACCCCAACTCCTTATGGATTGCCCTTTTAATTAGAATGTTTTGTTAGAGTCATTATGAAGCCAAACTACACTTTGTTCAGAGTTCCCTGGAAAGCATAATCCTATTACTGACAGCTGGGAAGTTTTAAAATATTTATATTGTGCCTCAAATTTTTCAACTTTAAAAAAACCCCAAGATCATTAGAATTCCCCAAGGTTCTTCTGTAAATTCCTGGCACAAAGTAATGAGAGAATTTATGGTGAAGTTCAGGATATGTTCCCTCCAAGAAACTGAGCCCCAGGATCTGTTTGTGCTACTTGGGTTTCAAAATGAACAGGTAGAAATTGCTTTACACAATCAATAATGATATGACTTAAGACTAAATCTATACCCTTAAATGGAGCAGCTTAGCTAGCAAAAAATCAGCTTTGTAGAGGCTTCTAAAATACTAACATGATGCAGCAACAAAAGAAAGAAACTAAAGAAAGGAAGGAAAGAAGAAAATAAATCTCAGAGCTGCTCTAGTTTTTTGCCCCCAGGAAATAGGAATTAGCCCGATTATCTTGACGTGCTAATGGGAAGATCAGCTCACTGTATACTGATTTCACTGAGAATTGAGCCACAAAGACACTCCTGTGTTTTGGAACTAGCACAAGGTATGCCACCCTCACAGAACAAGCATTTGAAAATTAAAAGCTTAAAATATTAACCTTCTTTTCATAATAATGGTGTGATCGACGTTGATAAGACCACCTTGGATATTAAAACTGTCCTATCTAAAAGCCACTCTCAAAACATTGATCTCTCTGATGAATGAGACACAAGGAAAAGTATAAATTATTAATAAATCTGAAAAAAATGACAGGAAAGCAACAAAAAGGAATAAAATATATATGAGTTACAATAGGCTTAAGAGCCCCCTCTGCCAGACTTCCCCTCAAATGCATTACACACTAATTCTTGGCACCATTTCCTATGAGGACACGCTATCTTACATGGTAAAAGACTGAAGGTCTGGTAAAAGTTGGAGTCTCCAAATGTGGAGAAATATTAAAGTGAGAACAATTACTTTGTACAATGTATGCTAATAAGGAGCCTAGAGAACATTAGGTTTTAGTTCATTTCTTTAGATAATTATTAAGTCTGGTGTTATTTAATATGCTGTATATTTCTCATTCTTGTTTAATTTTCTTTAAATGTTCTCGACTCAGTGGAAATCCAATTTTTGAGCTTCTCATTTATAGTATCATTTTACCTTTGTTAACCTATTTCGTGCATAGTGCTCATCATTTTCATAACTTTTGGCCTTGAAATGATGTCAATATAAAACTAAAATGTAGCAGCAACATACATATTCTGGCTATGGAAATTTAATTGGTACAAATATGTCTGTCATGGTCAATGCTTCAAACATCAGATGACTTTTTTTCTTCTGGTCTGGGATTTGAACTGGGGGCCTCATGCTTGTTTTCACATGGCTGGTGCCCTACCGATTAAACCATGCTCCAGCCTTGCTTTTTGACGCTACATTTGAGATGGAATCCTACAGATGGCCAGATGGCTGCTCACTACGCTCCTCTGGACTTTAGCTTAGTGACTAGATAGAATTGTGTTCATGAGCCACAGTACCTACTTCAGATGGCTTTTTATTCTTCTGATAGCTGTACTAGTGGCTCTATCACTGGTCTACTTGGTGACTTAAATGAAAACTGTCCACATTAAGTGTATTAAATGCTCATCAAGGAAATGCAAATCAAAACAACACTGGGATTCCATCCCACTACAGTTAGAATGGCCAACATCCAGAATACAAATAGCCAGGATTGCTGTCAGGTAAATAAGGAAGGAAAGACACTAATAAAAACCATTGGAGTGAATGCAAATCAGGGCAAGCACTATGGAAAGCATTGTGGAGATTCCGCACCAAAAAACACCATATTTTCTTTTTTTGAAGATAGAGCTTTAAAAATTATGGCACTTAAAGAAATTTTATGAATGTGGTATGCAAACTAAAATTTTTTTGTGAAAAGAAACTGTGATCATATAGAGAAAAAATATATTTTGGAGGGTAAAGAAACTAGAAATATGCAAGGTGTAAAGAAGAAGCATTATAAACTAACCAGTTTCAAGAGTTTGGTTTTATTGTGTGTGTGTGTGTGTGAGTGTGTGTGTTAATTAAGAGATATATTTAATTTAGAATACAAGTTGTATTTAAGGGCAAACTTAGAATTTTAACAGGAGAAAAATATACTATGACTAGTGTCCCATCCAATACAGTAGGAAAAATATAATGAAAGAAAAATATTTTAGTCTGTCAAATGGTATCATTATAAAGAAAAAATAATGGTTCATGAAGGACAAACAGAAGATTAAAAAGGAATAGGAGAGAAGATGTAAGTGTTCATTATTATATTTAGCTATCATGTATAAGCTACAAATCAACACAAGTCTCATCGTCCAAAATCATCAAATTAGCATTCTGTTTTGACCATACTAGTAAATGTGTATTTGCAAACACTTGAACATATTTCTGTGTGTGTGCCAGTCCTGCATCCTGTGATTCAGGGTTTGGGGACTGTCACTGACAGAGCTTTTGTGTTCCAGGATAGGGCTCTGCCACTTGAGTCACAGCACCACTCCTAAATTTTGGGGGTTTAATTGGAAATACAAGTCTCACAAACTTTCTTGCCTGAGCTTGCTTTGAACAGCAATCCCCAGATCTTGGCCTTTTTAGTAGCTAGGTTACAGGTGTGCACTATTGGTACCACCTAAGCACTTGAACTTTTACATACCCTACCACTTGAGGAACATCTTCCATTATTTTTGTTTTGTTTTGAGAAAGGTTCTCACCCTTTCGTTTGCTCAGGCTTCAAACTAATGATGCTACTGACATTACCTCCCTACTATCATGCTGACAGGCATGTGTGACACCAGGCTTAGTTCAAATTATCACACACATACACATACACACACACACACACACACACACACACACACACACAAAGATAAATTATCATTTAAAAAACTTGGCATTCCTGGGCTGGGAATGTGGGTTAGTGGTAGAGTGCTTGCCTAGTACGCATGAAGCCATGGGTTCCATTCCTCAGTACCATATAAATAGAATAAGCTGGAAGTGGCTCAAGTGGTAGAGCACTAGCCTTGAGCAAAAAGAAGCCCAGGGAACAGTGCCCAGGCCCTGGGTTCAAGCCCAAGGACAGGCAAAAAAATATAGTACTCTTAACACCTTAAGTTCATATTCTCTGAGGTGTGTGTGTGTGTGTGTGTGTGTGTGTGTGTGTGTGTGTATGTATGTATGTATGTAAATGCATACAGGAACTTAATGTTTTAATGAATAAATGTATAGCATACATAATTAAAATATGATTACAAGTGCTATGCTATTTTAAAGCTTTTTTTTCCAATTATTTAATTTTAATTTTTGTAGATTGGGTTTTCCTAACATTTTGATCATATTAAAATTTCTTCAGGTACCCCCAAAGTTTAGCTTGCAAGCCTGTAAATTTGTTTTAGTTTCTTTGTTTTGTTTTGTTTTGCTAGTCCTAGGGCTTGAACTCAGGGTCTGAGCACCGTCTCTGAGCTTCTTCTGCTCAAGGCAAATGCTCTCCCACTTGAGTCACAGTGACACTGCTGGCCTTTTCCAAGTGGTTTATTGGAGATAAGTGTCTCATGGAGTTTCCTACTCAGGCTAGCTTGGAACCATGATCTTCAGATCTCAGCCTCCTAAGTAGCTGTGGTTACAGGTGTGAGCCACCAGTTCCCGCTTGCCTGTAGTTTTTATAGCATTTAAGCCTCTTAATTTTCCATTACTTATTTTATCAGCAGAACTGTTAGTTTCATATTTTGGTTCTCTGGAATATCCTAAAATGTTCTGACATCTGGTTTTATCCAGTTATTTCTCATAATGTCATTTAAGTTGTTAGTTTACTTTAACTATGATTGCTACATTTTTGCAGCCTGAAATTTATGTAGAAATGAATGTTATATCAGGGATTGTTAAGATATGTCTCTTAGAATTTGAATAAAATGAATTGAAATAACAGATGTACTTGACATATAGGAGAAACCTGATGACTGCTTTACCTCTTATATTAAAAATATTGAACAGCTTTATAAACCGATTTTTTTTTTCAAATTTTTATTATCAAACTGATGTACAGAGAGGTTCCAGTTTCATACGTTAGGCATTGAATACATTTCTTGTACTGTTTGTTACCTTGTCCCTCATACCCCCTCCCTCCTCCCCCTTTCCCTTCCCCCCAACCCCCCGAGGTGTTCAGTTCATTTACACCAAACAGTTTTGCAAGTATTGCTTTTATAGTTTTTTCTTTTTTTACCCTGTGTCTCTCAATTTTGGTATTCCCTTTCAATTTCCTACTTCTAATACCAGTATACACGGTTTCCAATATACTCAAGATTACAGAGATAGTGTAGGTACAACCACAGGAAGGTGATACAAGAACATCATCAATAATAGAAGCTACAGATACACATGGGACGTTGAAAGTAGTTACAACTGTGATATAACAATCATTATAAACCAATTTTTAAAAATTTTCACAAAATCAGACATTATATTTAAAAGGTACTTCAGTAGATTTTTTCAAACAAGTCTATGACAAGCCATTGAACTGCATCTAAATAAAAAATTTCAATCAGAAGTAAAAAATAAGGTTTGGATAATACAAGATAGAAAGGAATATGCTCTTGAAATTGAAATTAATGTTAACATAGTATTTGGAGAGTGTAAGTGCCATGTCATAAAATGGATTTTTTTTCTCATGGATTTTTTTTCTTCTGGTCCTGGCTTCAAATTGTGATCTTCAGTTCTCAGCCTCCAGAGTAACTAGCATTACAGGCGTGTGGTACCAGCACCTGCTATCTCATAGATGTTTTGATAGGAGCCACTTATGGTCATATATGTTCCTCACTGAAAGAACACACTGGAGAACCTATGGAATAATACTGAAGTGTTCTTTTGTCAGTCAAGTGGATTCATCTTATAAAAGAAGTGAAGGAGGCAAAGACAAATTAATTCTTGAATGCAATTTAAAGTCTTCAGTCCTTGGGTTAGTACTATTTGGACTCTCAGGACTGTGGTGTACAAAGGCTGATTCCTATTATTTATTTGGGGACAAATATTCCAATATTCTCATTAAAATATTAAAAGGTAATCATGGAAACTTTTTAATTTTCTCATAGAACACCTTCCTCTGACTTGGCTTGGTGGACATAAGTTACCACTTATGACATAATTCACAAACAGGAGTGTGATGGGTTTGAGAGACTTAAGAGCTAGATTTGAACCATCTTCATTCACCATAATGTGATTTTCAACAAGTAACTTTGATTCCTCAAGCCCTGAGATTCTTCATCCATAAAGAAAATGAAAGAAGAGCATGCATCTCTGTAGGTGTTTGTGAGAATTTATTAAGACAATCACAGCAGAGAGCCTGGTAATAACTTGCTGATTTGTGTGATTTTGATCAAGTAGATGTCAGACTTTGACCCTAGTTCTTTTGGAGAGTGAAATACTCCTCATGTTAGGCCATGAAGCATCTCCTTGTTCACACTGATAAAGTTTTATCTGCATTAAAGGGAATAGTTTTACTCACTTCTGGTATAAAAGAGGGCAACAATCTTACAAAAAAACAAGTATCTAATTAAGGAACCATTTTGAAGAATGTCTTACCATTATATATCATTAGATGTGGAATGACATTTTGTAGAATTAGTCATTAACCGTATTTTGTGTGCGCTGGTCTTGGGTCTTGCACTCAGATTGTGGGCACTGTCCTTGAGCTTTGTTTGCTCAAGGCTAGCACTCTGCCACTTGAGCCACAGTGCCACTTTAGGCTTTTTCTGACTAGTTTATTGAAAATAAGAGTCTCATGGACTTTCCTTCCCAAGGCTGTCTTCTGAACAGGATCCTGAGATCTCAACCTCCCAAGTAGCTAGGATTACAGGTGTGAGCCATTGGCACTTGGCAGTTATTAACATTTTTAAAAAATTAATAAAAATGTTTAAAAACATTCAGAATTTTATGTGCTTTTTGAGAAACAAAGAATAATCAGCATGCTACATAGTGAAATGCTAAATGTGTTTTCTTTAAGAACCCAACAGGCCTGAAAAGTTACCTAATATTTCTGTTACTCAAAGCAATATAGTGCTTTTTTGCAAGGAAAAGTTTTATTATTTTTACACGTGATATGATTATGTATTTGGAAATTCCAATAAAACTATGTTAAGATGCAATTAAAGTAATCATAACTGTTAATAAGATAGTTTAATTCTCAAACTACATGTAGAACAATATTGCTTTTTATAAAAGAAAAAATTAGAATAAAATTGAAAGAAGTACATTTACAAAGCCACTTATATTATAACTACTAAGACAAATTTAACATGATGTAAGGAAATATATTTAAAATTTTTATTTTAAGATATAGGATAAGATTGGAATATGTAAAAGAGATATATATGTAGTGAATAGGAAATATAAATATCATATAAATTTTAGTTTTTCTCAAGTTAATAATTAGTTTAACACAATTCCAATTAGATTGAACTTCAGACAATAAAATATAAAAATTACATGAAACTTTGAAGAAATACAATTAACATTTTCTATCAAGCATGATTGAAAATCAATATATTACAGCCAGGCCTAGGAATACATAACTAAATTAGAGTAACAGAAGACATAAGCATTTCTTGCTATTTTGACAAATGACTAGAAAATGAGGTTGGCATGTCAACTATTAAGATTTTTCACTAAAGAGTGCAAGACCATTGCCACTACTCTGGGTAGCACATATTTTTTTCTCTGACATCAAACAAGTTGATTCTGGTGATTCATTGGTTGTCGATTCTGGTGATAGAATTTGAAGGCAGAGGAGCATGACCTACTCTGCCTATCTTCTGAGTAGTGTTGGAATTCATCCTCTCTATTCATTTCCACCAACATGTTGAGGTCATCATTGTTTGTCACCTGAACATAGATTTATACCTATTCTTGTGACACCGGTTATAGCTCCCAGTCATCTGGGCTCCAAAGTGTTACCAAAGTGATGATTCAGAGTGAGAGTTGAAGATGTCATTACATTCCTACCCTCCTACCCTCTCCTCAGCTTTACCTTGGATGTTCCATCATGTCTCCTATCCTAACCTTCCCTACAGGTGCATTACTTCATCTGCAGCTTGTCTCAAGCTTTTGGCCTCTATGTACCCTCTGCCACAGAGTCATTCCTCACATATTTCATGCCTACTGGTCCTGCAGAATTCATGAAATGCCCTCCACCTTTACCTCCACCCAACGAATTTCATTCAGATGTCTGTCATCGAAACCTTCGTAGCAGTTTTAGTATACTCTATCTTTGAGCTGTCATATTTCTCAGTAGATGATAACTGAGGACCCTACTTTGTCTTGAACTTCTCAGTTTTGCCACAGTGCTTGTTAGATTGGAGACACTCAATTAATATTGAGTAGATGGGTGACACTATCAACAGTCTTCACTGGATATTTATGTGAAATGCATGTGACACATGCAGATTCACTTTTCGCTGATTTCACAGATAAATGCGGTCTATACATATCTGTTTGCTTCTTTGCTATGTCTTTTCCATTATTATAGGAATGCACCCATTCCTCTTGCCTTAGAAATTAAGAAGATCTGGTTTTCTCCAAAGTAATTCATCTCAATATCTTAAAGATATGGTTGGTGTTTTTGTACATTCTGGAGCAAGATAATAAGCTTATGGTTTTGAGAGTTTAGAACTTGAGTATAGTTAAAGAAGAAAAAGAGCCTGAAAAAAATCTTTTAGTACATGATTCGTCAAGAAGAACCCCCCCGACACATACTCACAAATTCAGAATGAGGTTTATAATTTACAAATATCTAGAGATTATTTGTTTCAAATTAAATGATCAAACACATTATGTTAGGAGCATACAGGTTCTAGTGAGGATTTATAGTATCTGAAAATCATTTCCATAGTGAAACCAGACTCCTGAACAGTGGTGGGCTTCTGTCCACAATGATTCTAGAAAGCCACATCGTAAGTATTTATTCTAACCATCCTGCTTAGAGTCTCTCATTATTCAGGAACTCAGAAATTTCTCAGTAATATAACGTTCTTTGTGCTTTATAAGATGTTTCGGTTAGCATGCCTACCTGCTGCCCTAGATAGGGATTTTTACTTCCTGCTGTTTCGTTAGGACTTGACAGGTGGTGTCCATGTTTGTCCAGCTTTCGGTCTAAACAAGGGCTGATTTAATCTGAAATGGGGAATTTGTGGTTTGCTTAGTTAAGCATCACAAAAGTTAAGAATTTTGTTTAAATTTAAGCTAGAGGCATCTCATTGAAGCTTGTGATGGAATATCTTGTTTCTCCCTTTCTTTATTTCCCATTGATTTACCATATGATGTGATAAATGAGGCAATATTTAATACATGTCAAACATGCATTATGCATACGATGCAGAATGTGTATATAAACAAATTTTCATCATTATTGTCATAAAAGAAAACAGGTTACAAAAACCCACATAGTTTTAAATTTTATAATGCTGGAAATAAAGACATAAAGATTACATAGAAAGATATATATTTGCCAAGGGAAAAAAATTAAATTCCCAGGTTAAAATGACTAAGGCGGGTTTAAAGAGAAGGCTGATTCCAGTGGATAAACATGAGGAAAACTGGAGGACAATGGAACAATTCTGAATCCTGATGGACATGATACTTAATTTTATATGTTCCTCTGAACACATTGAGTGAGTACCACTGAGCCCATTGTGGTACTTATAAACTGTAAAAGATATTAATACTGAGAAAAACCATATGAATAGAATGGTTTAAAAAAGTGGAATAGAGTTCATTGGTGAATGAGAGAGGCCACCCATTACCATTAAAATAGAAGGAATGTTGTGGAGTTGGTAGCCTAAGGGAGACCAAGCCAACTGTTGGATTCAGTCACTGTCAATACAAGTAGACACATTAGTATGCATCAGGCCTGCCTGAGAAGACAAGGATGAGTATATCAGTTACTTTATGTAATTTGCTGTAAAGAAATACAGACTGTTAAGAACTGGAACAGAACTCTAACAAAATGCCCCATAAAAATGCAATGCACTAAGCGGAGAACAAATATGTGAGTATTTATTTGTCAAAAGTACCTGCTTTCTGACGGCACTTGCCAGTGCCAAGAGCAGCAGACAGTAGAGAGCAAATCATTTTCATTGAAAAAAAAAACAACAGAAACAAATCTTCTCAGCTGCTGAGAGGAAAAAAAGAGGTCTATGAACTATATATTCATTGCATTTCATTTCTATATCGTTCTTTCCTTTCCCCTGTCTAAATTCTTATCTGTGATCTCTCTGTCATCTAATCTCTATCTATGTATCTATGTATCTATCTACATCATTTCATAAGAAACACACATCCTGTTGCCAAAATTTTTTAGCACTTTGTGCCAGGAACTGTTCTATTTACTGCAGTTATAGAACTTAGGACAGAAGATGAGACCCAGAGTAACAGAATAATCACATTATATAGGTAAAAAAAATAATTGGTACTAAGTCCTATAGGAAATAATTGAGAGGAGGCTAGGAATGGTGAAGAGAGGGTTATAATTTTAAATATGGTTGTAAAGGAAGCCTACAATGAAAAAACTGACAACAATCTTGATGCAGTAGGACAGGCACTAGTCACTCAGAAAGTGAAAAAGCATCTCTATGCTCCCTTTCTTTTGCTTCACCATCCCTGTGGCCAGTAGGTACCTGGTATTTCTGAGAAGCAGCGGAGTATCCATTGTGAAGCAACTGGCTAAAATAAAGTCACAACAGTTACAGGAGGCAAGGTCAGAGAGGTAAAGGAGAGGAGGCCCAGATCACAATTGGTCTTTTGTTCCATCTTTCATTGTGGTATACAACAGTGAGCAGAACATGAGAAGGACAGCAACATGATATTATTTGTATTCTACTTATTTATACACATACACTATACTTAGATTAAGTACCACTTATAGGTTAATGACTTCCACATTGACATCTCTAAGCATGAGCTTTCTCCAGTTCCCCACACTTATATACCCAACTTCCTCAAGACCCTTGGACCCCTGTGGAGTCCTTGAAATTAACATGACTCAAAGTGAATACAACTAGTGATCCTTTTCTCAGTGCATCCTCTTCTGGTTGCCCAAGCCAACGGCCTGAGAATGATAACTAAATCTTTACTCAAGCTGCTAGCAACCTATTGTCCTCATGCTCCAAAATCTCTCCACTTTGCTTCTTCACTGGTCACTCAGCAGTGATAAAGCATCTCTGTGGTCCCCTTTTCTTTCTTTCCCATCCTGAAATATCCTTTCCTCTAAAAAATAAGTAATTAGTAAAAATAACTTTTCTTACTCTTCATAGAAAAAAAACTGATTCAAGATCGTCTCATGATTTAAATAAAATTATTTACCTTGATTTGTCATAATTAGTGGAACTTGAATTCTGGGTCTTGATTTCTTTTTATGATTGTGTTTTAAGATCTACCATGAAATTTACTATCTTAACCATTTTTAAGTGACATTAATTGTGTTCACATTGTTATGAACTACAACCACTACACATTTCCAGGATGCTTTTCATTTCGCAAACCTGAAAGGATATACTCGTTAAGCAATAACTTCCCATTCCTTTCATCTCTATTTGTTGTCCCTTAAAACTCTGCTTTGAGTTTACCTGTATTGAGTGTTTCATATCAATGGATTCATACAGTTTGGGGCCTTTTGTTGCTTGTTTATTTGGCTTTTTTTTTTTATTAGTTCACAGGACTAATCTACTAACCTTTCAAGGATAAAATATTATTTCATTGCATTAATATATTATATTTGTTTATCCATTCATCTGTCGCTACATACTGGGATTCTTTCACTGTTTTTTCAAGTGTACTTAATGCTCCTGTGAATATGAGTGTACAAACACATGTCTGAGTTCTTTCTATGGTTTCTTCTGTATACATACTAAGGAGATGAATTACACGATCATATGGTAGATTTTAATTTTTTTTTGAGGAGTAACTACACTTCTTTCTATAGCAATAGTACCATTTTATACACTGGCTGGCTGACTCTTCTTACCTTCTTATTTTTATCTCCCATTTACATGGAAGATAAATGACTTCCTTTGGTTTCTTTAAATACCAAGTTCATTCTAGCAGTAGATCTACCCCTTGCCTTCAACTCTTCCACCTTTGACATTTATAAAGTTGGCTTTTTATGATCTAAGAGGGGAGGCTTACTACGTAAGTCATTTGTCAAGTTCTTAGGATTTCCTTTTATTTTCCTCCCCAGCAAAGTACCAAAAACCTTGACTGGACTGTAAGACATGCACAGTAATCATTGAAAAATCGTAAAAATTCATTTGTTAAATTGTCTAGGATACTACATGGGAACATTAATCATTAGTGGAAAACTGTAACCATCAGACAAAGGATAGAATACATTTTTTTTAGAACAAAGTAAAACTGAAGATCCACAAATCCATATTGTCATCAAGCATGGGGAGTTGTGGGAGATGGGGGAAGCATACAAATGAAAAGGCACTGGAGGAGCATTTGAGAAGGTCCTGATGGGACTAATCTTCCAAAATTGTGAGAAAGATAATAAGAAGGTATACAGGATGAATAAAAAAGTAATAAGATGGTGAATGTGACCACATATTATATGTAATATTATATATGTTATATATATATGTGAGTGTGTGTGTGTTGGGTACATACATGGCATATATATATATACACACATGTGTGTGCCAATAAGTTCTCTCACATTGTAAAATGTATACCAGCTAATAAAATTGTGTGGGAAGAGAAATGGCACTTAACCTAAACATTTTCGACCATTTAGATGCCAGTGGAAGTTTAGGTATGATTAGCTTGGGTATTGTAGGCCAAATGTAATCCCTTTGGTTTAAAATTACTTCAATAATTCCATGGTATGCCTCTACGAATTACATGTACACACTCCTTAGTTCTGATCCTTGTAAAAATTTTCAGGTACTTCCGAGCATCAGTGTTCAGTTTCAGATCCAAAATAAAGTGTACTCATGTCACATGCTTCTCACAGAAAAATTACTAAATTGATGTTTTATGGCTCATTTTAGTAATAACCATTTTCATAACCCATAAGGTCATCTGTATTAGAAAAAACTCACTTAGGTAGCATAAAAGTAAAATTGTGATTTTTGTCTCTATATTAAAAAGTGACTGGGTGGACATGAATTGATCATTTTGGATGATGGACAATCTCCTGGCCTACTTACCATTCTGATGAGGCCATATATTATGGATAACTTAATTCTAATGTTGCCTTGAAAGGTGCTGTCCTTTGGGGCCTTGAGCTTAATCGTGTGGCAAACGCCCACTGAATATGTAAATGGAGAAGCAGCATATATTCTCATGCATTAATACTCTTACTTTTTATAATGTTAAAAATGTATTGGGGCTGGGGATATGGCCTAGTGGCGAGAGAGCTTGCCTCATATACATGAGGCCCTGGGTTCGATTCCCCAGCACCACATATACAGAAAATGGCCAGAAGTGGCGCTGTGGCTCAAGTGGCAGAGTGCTAGCCTTGAGCAAAAAGGAAGCCAGGGACAGTGCTCAGGCCCTGAGTCCAAGGCCCAGGACTGGCCAAAAAAAAAAAAAAAATTGTATTGAGGTAGGCATCTAGGATGAAAGCTATTGTTATGAAAAGTGGAGAATATAAGGAATATTGGTTACTTTTCTTCTTCAATATTTAGTTGGTATACCCATTGCCATAGTACAGTTATACCCCGATGGCTTAAACTTCTGTTTGTACTAACTTAACCAGCTTACAAGAGATTTAATCTATAGTTTTCAGAGATATGAGGGAAACCTTTTTGTTCTGAGAATATGTTAAGTTTTTTTTCCTTTGGTTGTAAAGAATGTTGAATAAATTCAAATGGTTGTACTTTCATCTTACTTTTAAAGTCAGTGTTGAAAAATCTGAAGATCACTTGGTTAGTTTCTTTAATATAAAATTGTGTCTATTTCTTGGTTTTCTAATATTTATTGCAAATTTTCAAGTATGTTAAACTGAATTGATTGTAGAGCTTACTACATTTCAAGAGCACTGGCAGACTGCAGCAATAGCTTTGAAAAATACTAATCCATCCCCTTCATCTCTTTTATGACTTATTTAGGGTTTATAGTGGAAAATACTTCACCAACATCGTGTTTCTGCTATAAATGTTTATATCCACATTTTGACAGGTACTTTTTTATGAGGCCTTTGCATATTATATCACAAGCTTCTTTAAGGACCCACAATAATACCTTTTCCTTCTTACTCACAAAGGGACATCATTAGAACAATAAAAGTAGTTTGCGAAAGTTCTGTAGAAATATCATCTTTAGAGAATTTTAATAGCTACGGTATGGAATACCAACTTTAATAATGTTAATGAAAGATATACTTCCGTCTACTATATATGTTAGAAATTTGCATGTTGCATATAGATAAAGTCAATAGAGTATTCTTTCAACTTTTTTCACTAAATTGCAAAGGAAAAGCAACCATAATACTTACTTTAATAGCAATATATTTTGCACAAATGCATTAAACAGTCATTCCTGTGTCCTAATCATGATGAACAGAGCATGGCCCACTAAGCTGCTCACCTTGACCATTTCTTATGAAAAACTGGTAAATTTATTTTCAAATTATAATAAGTAGCTGTTGGGCTAGACAGTTGCATGTCTTATTTCCCTTTTTCTTATTTGCTTAATTAGGCCATTATTATTGGTAACTCAGAGGAATTACATGAAAACAAGGAAAGCTCTATTGAGATAAAGATGTATGCTGTCACAATGCCTTGGGAGTGGAACGGAGTACATCTTGATACATAAGCACACAAGCGGCGATGATACCCACTAGACACCATGTTGAAAAGGAACTATACAACTTGTGGGGGCAGCGGGATAGGAGGGAAACTCAGGGAGAAAATGAGGGGAGAGGTGACACTGCTCTTCAAGGTCACATTCCTAAAAAAAAAAATTATAAGACTAGTTTTTGACTTTTCATCTAAAGTGGGATTCTTTTTATTATTTTAATCTCTCACTTATTTAAGACAAGGTTATAAGTGTGAAATGGATTGATTAATTTGGGGGAAATTTTAATAATGATTTTTCCAATAACTGTGTGCCTGCTTCCATGCATATTTAGAGATTAAAATAAATATGCTTTTGGAAATTCTCAAAAAATTAAAAACGAAAAATACTCAATACCTGACTCAGGCAACTTTAACCCCTCTGGGCATCAACTTTACAATGACAATAAAAAATAGATTTGAAGAGAGACTTTCTGTCACAAATTCAACATGGAAATGTGGTAGATGCTGAATAAAGGATTTTCTCCTCCACCTGGGCAATGCATGAAGTATTGTTTGGGCCTCTGTGGCAGATGGTACTTGTGTTGTTGTACAGAGGGGACTGTCTCCTTGCCCTGTAGACACATGAGACATACTGAAGTTGGCTCTTTTTGAATCTTTAGAGTCCCAGGTCCCTGATCAGCCAAGCTCGCTTCACGTGAGACCCCAGACGAACTGCATCATCATGAGCTGGACTCCTCCCTTGAACCCCAATATTGTGGTGCGAGGTTACATAATTGGCTACGGCGTTGGGAGTCCTTACGCTGAGACAGTGCGCGTGGACAGCAAGCAGCGGTATTACTCCATTGAGAGATTAGGTGAGTAGTGAGATCTTTATACTGCTCAAACAAATGGTGATTCATTTAAGAATATCATTTCCTGGCAAAATATTCTTGAGGGTAATGATTTTAACATTTAACATGAATTCTTAAAACTATTTCCCTACACCCACTCCTCCTGCAGTGGGAAATTTGGGAATTGGTCTAAAACATGAATTTACAATAGTAAGTGTCCAGATGTGTGCTCCTAGATGGACAGAGTGCATCTGACCATTTTTTCTCCTACAGTTGGTGCAAAGCTCTAATCTTACTGACTGTTATGAAAAGAATTTGAATATACTTTTCCCTTAGATGTTCTCACAAGGAAGACTTTTGTCAGTTTTTCTTTAACTCTACATTATCTAATCACACTCTCTCCCTCCCTTTGTATCCTGGCATTCATGGATGCACTGTGGCTGTGTCATTATGATTTAAAACAATGAGATAAAAAGAAGAGAAATAAATTGAGGATTACTAAATCCCTCCTACTTCTACAATTATTACCTGCCAAATATGATATCTCTTCTTTTATTTATTTATTTTTGCCAGTCCTGGGGCTTGGACTCAGGGCCTGAGTACTGTCCCTGGCTTCTTCTTGCTCAAGGCTAGCACTCTGCCACTTGAGCCACAAAGCCACTTCTGGCCGATTTTCTGCATATGTGGTGCTGGGGAAATGAACCCAGGGCTTCATGAATACAAAGCAAGCACTCTTGCCACTAGGCCATATCCCCAGCCTGATATCTCTTCTTGCAGCCTACTTGCTCTATGTTTTCTTTTGTTTTACAAATGCACTAACTTAATTGTGATATTTCTGAATTCACTGAAAATTTGAGAAAGTCTACTGTGTGCATAAACCTTAAACTCAGTTTATATCTGACTTTCTATAGTGCCATAAGAGATTATAACATTAGCAAAGGAATATAAAATCTATATATACTTAACATATTGGGATGCCAATAAGTTTAACAATTTTCACCAAGGAGATGGCAAGTTCATTCTATCATAGTAATTTAATAACATATTATTGGCAATAAAGTACAATCATCCCATTGGAAATGCAACCCTATTAGAAGTGAAGGGGGGCACAACTTATTGGCAGTGTCTCTTACAAACACAGCATTTGCATGAAAAGCCCAATTTGAATTAAAGTAGCTAAAATTCTGTAGCAAGGAAAGATTTTCTCAGTGAAGGTGGGAAATGGCACCCAACAGCTCTTGCTGTAATTGCTCCAAACACTAATAACAGAAGCAACTACTGAAACACTCCAGTATTTCAGTTAGCTTGACATTTAGAAATAATATCCTCTCAGTTAGTCCCTGTGTTTGAATGTGAGGGCAATCACAAAGCTCATATTTTATGGCCGTCAAACCCATGTCGGGGGATTCTCGCTTATCTATTATTCAGACTACGTCGTCATCTCTGACAGTTCGCCCTGATGCCACTCAGCAGATAAGGGAGGAGGTTACCATGGAAGTGCAGATGCTCCTGGCAATAATAAGGAACATGGCCCAAACTCCGAAGGAAGCTGTGAAGGAAAAATGCATTATTTCAACACCATGTCCTTTAGATAATGATGCTCTTCATTATGAGGAGTCTAGACTTCCACTATACCCATGTAGTAGTTTGTCCAATTAAAATTAGAAAACATCCCTAAGTGCTTAATAAGAGAAAAAGAAAAATCTTTTTAAGGAATAATATAGAAAGCAAGGAATCAAAAGGGGCGAAAATAAAATAAACAGGAGTACAACCTGTCTCAAAAATAATCAGATAATAAGGCTCTGTAAGACTTACTCTAGAGAGATTATATGCACATATTTAAATACCACAAGTTGATATGTTTTTAACATAACAAAGTCCCCTGTACCAAAAACATGACCTTAAATAGGTTGTCCTTATTGCTCATTAACTCCTCTCATGGTTTGTTTTATTTCTGTCTATTTAGCCTAAGTGTTGCTGATATATGCTATAAGCTTTAATTTTTAGTAAGACGACTCATGCAAGTCTACATTCAAACTCAGCAATGAAATGACTGTTTTATTCCTTCTTTCAACTAATGTAGATGGGAGGCATTTTCTTCCCATCTCCATACAAAATAGCTGAGAAAAGAAACTTAATGGAGGATAAGTTTGTTTTGGCTTCCGGTGTAGAAGGTTTGGGTAAATTACATTGGGGAGACTCCGTCAGAAAAGAAGAGCAGCTCCCATCATGGTGGCCAGGGAGCAGAAAGCAAGTGACGATACAGTCAGCTTTCTTCTTTTTCCTTCTCTATTCCAGGCTGGGTTCTGCCTATGGGATGGTACTGCTCACATTCAGGAAGGGTGAGCTGCCTCCCTTACTTCAATCTAGCATTACACCCAACCTACCACAGAGATGTGTAGTAAACTGATTTTTATAAGCAGTTTTTCAATCCAATTGATTAACAATCAAGACTAATCATCACCATGTGAAAATTTCGTTTCTATGACATCTTTTTGGAAAGAAATGTATTTTAAGGTTAAAATTTTATAAGCACTGTGTGTACAGTAAACAAAAGGAAATTTGTTGTTGCTACTTGTTGGTTTCATTGGTCCTTTGGAAATAAGAGTGTTGTGGACTTGTCAGCTTGGACTGGCTTTGTCAAACCACAGTCCTCAGATCTCAGCTTCATGAGTAGCTAGGATTACAGGTGTGAGCCATGAGCACCTGACAAAATGTGAACTCCTACTTTTACATAAAATGAAATCCTGACTAGAAAATCCTGAATGGGAGAGTTCAATTCCTTCCACATGAGCACATTTTGCCCAGAGAGGAGGGAGAAAAGATAAGAAAAGGTCACTTCATGAGATCATTACTCAGAATATATGAGGAAGAATGTGTTTTGTCTTTTATGATTTTTTTCAGGTTAGTGTCTTCAAACCTATAGGCCTCTTCCTGCAGTCTTTAAAGACAGCTGCAGGGTGATTCATTAATAATGCATACATTCTATTTGTAACTTTTCTCACTCATTGCTCTCTGAGGTCTGAAGCACATGCATTGTCTTATACCTGGTGAATTTTTTTAAAGCTATTTGGAAAAATCCGTTACATAAAAAAATGAACACGATTATTGAACAGAAGGAGAAAAGATACTATTATTGGAGCAAAATTTTGCTCTATATATATTTGATTAGAAATCTCTAAAATCTGCTCTCTTTTCTTTATTCATAAAATTAACATTTCACAACTTATATTTTATAATGTATGTTGTCATCTGTAAAACCAAATCATAAAAATAAAATAGCAATTGAGCTATTTAGTATCTCAATATTAGATTGAATAATTCAAAAATTTTAAAATAACTTTTCAATGCACAATGACTCAGTGAATTTCTTCAAAGTACTGTACAATTTTCAGTCCATTTCTTCATTTTCTCCATGACTCCAGGTACCCAAATTTACAAATGAAGAATGTGAGAAATAACATAAAAAATTAAAAGCTAATTTATTAAATGAAATAAGTGTCAAATATAATACAGAATCTCCCAAATAAATACAACATAAAATGGAAAATGTCTGAACTTTTCTTTTTTTGGTATGGAGAGGAAAGCATTGTGTCAAATTCCCATGATCAGGATCTACAAGCAGAACACAGAGCTATAGGAAAGTCACACTTCATACATGCTCCAGCAAAATCACATCTCAATTCAACAATGAAATTAAATCATTCAGCTACATAGAGCACAGTCCTAATTGTCCTAATTAATCAGATTCATGTACGGTTCTCAGATCTTAAACACTTTCCACCCTCTGACTTACTAGCTGTGACTATCTTGATTCTTTCAAGTTGCCTGGAAATTCATAATATGTATCTTGAACCTACAACTATTGACTATAATGAAGCATAACTCCATTTCGCAGGGCTTTCCTAAAGTTTCCTCCTTACATCGCTGACATCTTTTAAAAGTTAAAAACAATACTACATTTGAGTTCTAATCAGACAGTTAGTTTTCCCTTTTAACACTTGCATTCATTCTTCCTGGGTCAGATCAGATTCATAGATTCTTTCTTCTTCAAAGTCTTATTTGCTATTCCTTGGAAGGGCAGTTTGGATGGTGATTAATTTTTTATCTTTAGATGTATGGAAAGTTCGAGGGTTGTGGGGGTTTTTCCCCATAATTTCCATTGACCTAGATTTCAAGGTAGCACATTTTTCTTTTATTATTTTAATCCAGCATTTTTAATATTGCCTTAGCCTCTATAAGATTATGACACGTATACTTATTTTTGCACCTCTCTACCTGTGAATCTCTCTCCTTCTACTTTAAAAATGCTTTTCTTTTCCATTTATACTGTACAGTGGTGGGTTGATATCTTGTAGCTCTCTTTGTTTCCTCTTCTTGAAGTGTATTGAGAGTCTTCATCATTTGGTTTACAGGTTTTATCAAATTTGGGGATATTGGGGCATCATATCCTTGAATGTTTTTGTCTTTTCTGTCCACTCTCAACCTTCTCAACTTGGAACACAGGTGGAAGAGATTGTTATGCATTCCAGATTCTACTACAACTCACACATTATGCATGGGTTTAAAGTCCTTTTGTTCTGTGCGCTTCATTGAGAAGAGTGTTTTGCTCTATGTCTTTAAAGTCACTACTTTGTTTTCCTTTATAGTTGAATTAGTATACATTCATAATATAAACAGATTGTATTGTGAGTTTTCATGCATGTGCACAGTATATTTTGAAAAAGTCACCCTGCTGTATTCATACATATACAAGTATGTGAAAAGTTAAGTTTTAAATTGGCGAGTCTGATATCAGTCCAATCAATTTTATTTCTGCATTTCACATTGCCTATTGCATTTAGGGAAGTTAGTTTTGGCTCTTTTTCTGTCTGTTCCCAGTCTATTTATGTGCTCAGTCTTATGTCCACCATCTTGGATGTGGGCAGTGTCTTGTCTGGGAATTATGTTATCAATATCTCTTCTAGGCCAGTTTCAGGTTATTAATTTTTATCTCTTCTTTGAGATATTTTTGACTGGATGTGTGTGAGTGTGTGTGTGCATGTGCGTGTGTGTGTGTGTGTGATCTTTTGGAATACTATTTTGTGCTTTAAAAAGTGTTCTTGAGTTATGTTCTAAGTTGCAGTTAATTGGAAAAATAACCTCGCTGAGGCTTGCCTTGCCTTTGATCTAGTTAGGGGAAGGTGCGTAAAGGTGTGGGTAATCGGATTCACCCCTTTACTAAGAAAATAACTTCCTAAGATCTTTACCTAAAGCCTCATAAGTTACTTGATTGTTCACTGCCGCCTGGGATGCCACTTACTCCAGGTCCCGCATGGGCTTCAAAGACTGTTACCTCAGCTGCTAAGGGGTAGCTTTTGACCTTTCTTGTGAAGTGTCCCAGGCACAACTACCAATAAGCACTCAGGAACGAACAAAAGAGTAACAGGGCTTCTGTAGATTGCCATACCTCTCCTGCGCATTTCTCTGCTTTTGGATGCTACTCTCCACCATTTTACATGTTTAGGTCACCTTAGATTTCTGAGGGCTTTTTGTAGGCTGCTTTGTGTATCTTTTCTGAAATCACAATATACTTTATGTCGTCAGTGGAGAAATCAAAAGATTTCCTTCCTTCAGAGATCCCTTGTTTATCCACTGCCTAAAAACCATTGCATTAGACATTTTGTCTTCTTTAAAAAATTCTTTAGGCAGGAGGAGTAAAGTAAGACCCTATAAATCCATACTGATTCTGACCAGAATTGAGGCTCCTTTCATAACATTTGAACAATTCTTTTAATATTTAAGCATGCCAGATTTTTCAGCCATTTAGGGACACTAGGAATGCCAAACTACATTATATCTATTTCCTTATCTCTGACACAAACCTCATCAAGAATAAAGCCTGTCATATGGCATTTTTCAGGAGTAAATTTAACTTGAGTGCTCTTAGAAATAGGTCTTCTAACCTGCAGAGAAATGAACCCTTATAACTCCCCGAGTGCATTCTAAGTTCAGTGAATTCAATGTAAATTACAATGTTAAACTGCATCTCCTCCCATCAAGAAAAAAAGCCCCTTCATGCATGGAATATAGAAGTTTTGAGTTTATGACATGCAAACATTTTAAATCAGAAAAATCCATGTACTTTAGCTGCCTCAAGAAGAGTTGACATACATGAATAAAAAATGAGTCAGCACCATGGAGAGGACATTTTATTATTGTGAAATGAAGTACATTATAGGTTTTGGTTAACAAAATTCTACTCTGTATTTTTTTTGAAGCAGAGTGCAAGAAGAATTATGGAAAGTGATTTTTGACCTAAAGTCTGAAAAACCTAATTCCAAACACCCAACAGAAAGAAGTCATTTCATGGTAGCAAAAATAAAAAGGGAGGCAGGAACATTCCTCTCCATTATTATCTTAAATATCTTATTTGGAACATTTATGAATAGCTGCAACACTGAGCACAAACTCTAGCTGTGTTTCAGGCCAGGGATATGAACAGATCATTGAGAAGTAATCCACTACAGGCAATTGAAACAATTTTAAAAGAAAGGCAATTTTCTTTCATTTTATGAATTTGTAATTGTGTTGTTTACACCGGAGTCCCAAGTTAACGTTAGTGGGCTCTGCTTTTCCTGTTTTTAATCTGTTTACCCTAAAGCAAAGTTTTACCTTGGTTCGATTGTATATGTTTTTTTTTTAATCTTACATTGCATATAACCTTTCCCCACCAATAACATTTTTCCAATGCCTACACTGTGGTAGAGAATAGAATATAGATACTCATGAATCCAAAGTAAAACCTGTCTTCTTATTTTCTTAGTATTTCATATGCCCTTTGAGGTTCTGCCTTGCATGATCCAATGCTTTGGTAATTAAATTCAATATATACACTTTCAAATTCAATATATTACACTTTCATTTTCCAGTGGTCATGCCGTGTGGCTAATCTGAGTCAAAATACTAATTTGGTAAGATTTTCAATTGCAAGAAATTAATAGAAAAACATTTTGTGGTAGAGTTATGATTGAAAACCAACTTTTTGCCAATTTTTACTGAAAAGATTGTGTAAAAATGACTCGTTGGATGACTTTTATGAACAAGGTACTTTATTGAAGACAAAAGGGGGTTACAAAGAAAAGTAAGACATACAGTTGGATATATTCGAGGCTCTCCTTGTCTTATATCATAAATAGAGATGTTCTTCTTGAAAAGAGTCAGTTCATGTGATTTCTGCAAGCACCATTATACATTTGTTGGAAAGGTTCTCTTGATATATGTTTGCTAACCAGAAAATTTTGACTCAAAGCTTGAATAGGATTAATTCTCATAGGAGGATATTTGAAACAGGAGGTACAAGACAGAGAAGCTAGGAGAGACAAGAAGAGATTCAAGGTCTGAATAGATCAGTTGAAACATCATTGCAAGTCCTTATAAAGCAGATGCAGGTTTCGTGAATAGAAAGATAATTTCAGAACAAGATGTAAGTAGGCTAAAAATTGTAAACTTTGATATTATAAGATATGCCTATTTTCTAAATATTCCAAGTAGCATGCTATGTTTTTTGGGGGGTACTAAGAGAATCAGAAATTCTGAGAGCCTTTGTGTAAGTCATTTATATCATATAACTTTTGAACTTGAGGGCCCTTGCTGTACTGTAGCACAGTCTGGTGAGCTTCAGACTCGTGGTGCCTCATATTCCTGAGGTCTGAGTTTACAGATTTGTACCACCTGACTATTTTCTTGAGAATAATAATTTTTATAAGTTTTGAATAAACTGAACTTCAGGGTCAAAAAAAGAAGCAAGCCTATTCTATGGTAGTCTCTGAGTAGATTAGACCTCTCCAAGATGTGATTTGTTTATTTTTCTTTTATGTTACTGGTATACAGTAATTGCAAAACCTGATGGCTTTCATCGTGACATTTTCGTATATGTATATATGATCATATTTATACCACCAGTACCCCCATCTTATTCCCTCCATCCTAATGGAAGATGTAATTTATTAATGCGTTAGTCAGTATTATCTAATACTGTGAGTAAGATTATTGATGTTATCCTCCCTCCTCACAGAATATGTTCTAAAACCTGCCTCATGGAAGAGGGAAAGAACCAGTTCCTCATGACTTCCTTATTTCAAGTTGTCACTAGGAAGTTGTGTACTGTACGTTGGTCCTACTCTTTAAGTGATTTCCTTAATCTTGAGCATTTCTCAAGGGGAAACACTTCATATTCTTTCAATGACATCCAAATTAGTTTTTAATGCCCTTAAGTACTTAGTCCTGACTCCATCTAGAAATGCTAGTGACTTCTTCCCTGTCCTGACTTGTAGAATCAGTGTCTTATGGTATTCTGTATCCTGCTTTCTTTATCTCTCTGGGTCCAGATGATAAAATATTGGAATACTATACACATTCACATACATACACACATACTCACAACACAATGTGTGTCTGAGCCTGAGTATTTAATTACTTTTGAGTGCAGTGGACATGAGGTAACTTAATAATTAAGACTTCTATATTTAAGAGTTTAAAGAAATCCAATGTAAAAAGAAAGTGACAAATCATTCCACTACACACTTCACCTAAATTTTTTTTTTTGGCCAGTCCTGGGCCTTGGACTCAGGGCCTGAGGGCTGTCCCTGGCCTCTTCTTGCTCAAGGCTAGCACTCTGCCACTTGAGCCACAGCGCCCCCTCTGGCCGTTTTCCATATATGTGGTGCTGGGGAATCAAACAGAGCTTCATGTGTAGGAGGCAAGCACTCTTGCCACTAGGCCATACTCCCAGCCCCTGCCTAGAAACTTTTTGAAGATATATGTATCTTTCTGTGTGTGTGTGTGTGTGTGTGTGTGTGTGTGTGTGTGTTATATCTGTGCCTATTGGAAACCAGAATTTTGTACAAACATGAAAAATAAGTTACATGCTAGTTAGAATTGTATAGACAATTTTGTCAAATTAAAGAAGCGGTAGCATAGAATCTATTATCTCTAACACTGTCAATCTTAGAACATGTGAATTAATCACACATCTGTTCATTCATTATGTGAATTGTTCACATAGTTTCTTCACACAATTATTGGAATGCCTTATTTATACTCCAAATTTCAAGGAAGTTTTGTAGCTATAATTTGAATTACATGTTTTTCTGAGCAAAAAAAAACAATAAGGAACCACTATAAAAGTACTTGAAAAAATGGTACTTACACAAAAAGTGCAGATTTGATTTTATATAGTAGAAGTAGTAGTAGTAATAGTAGTAGTATTGCAATTATACTTGCTATATTCTTCCAGCAGGACTTTATTCCTGTCAGCTTGCTTTTCCAATATACTATTGAGTAAAAATTTAGTATCCAAATGTTACTGATTTTCTATTTATTTTGCTATTTTACATTATCTTTTAGTACCTTAACCTGTAATAAAAGTTGAGGGGCAGTGTTTCTGACCACCATAATGAGAGATGAGTCTCGGTTGGATCACATACAAGAATTCGAAGTCTGGGTAAACAAAAGATCAAGTAAAAACATGGAAAGACATTTCTGTAATGATGGAAATGCATATACAGCTCCTGGTAATGTAATAAGGGTCCATTTTTGTTCTTGACATTCTTTTGCTACTTGTCAGTAGTTAAGTTTCCAATGTACAATGCATTAAGTTCTCTGCTGGTGGTCAAAGTTACTAAGATATGGTGTCTTGGCTTCCTCAAACTGGCAAATGAGTATAAAAACCAGCCCTGGGTTCACATGAAATGTGGGAGGAGAAGGTAGATCCTGCCTGCCTAGTGCAGAATGAAGTTATTTTTGAAGCAAGTATCAGGAAACAAAATCTGAAGTTTTGGGTTTTTGTTTAGTTTTGTTTTGTTTTCCTTTGTGCCAGTACTAGGGCTTGAATTCAGGGCCTGTGTGCTATCCTGTAACTTTTCTCCTGAAGGCTAGTACTTCGTCATTTGAGCTATAGCTCAAATGGCTAATTGGAGATAAGAGTCACACAGACTTTTTGCCTGGGCAGGCTTTGGTCCTCACGTCTCAGCTTTGTAAGTAGCTGGGATTTCAGGTGTGAGCAACCAGAGCCCAGGCAGAGTCTAGAATTTTAGTGTAGTTTCCTCTCTATTTTTACAATAGACATTCAATGAAAATCTAATGGAACTTCATACATTGTAAAAACAAGACTGTGATTTTCTGTGACCTATATTGTACTTTTAGACTTTGGAAGGAAATAAGGAAAATTCACCCCACACTATTCAATAAGGTGAGTGAATCAAGTCCCTCCTATAATGCAATAAGGTTCTTCTGCTGCCATTACAAACCGTGCCAAGCTTAGATATCCCATGATCATTTTGATAGTTAACATTTACTGAACACTCACTGTGTGCTATGCTCCACGCATTTTATGTGCAGTACCTCGTGCCATCCTAAAAAGATGAACTCTGACTGATGCCATTTTAAGTTAACATTACAGAAGATTATGCTGAAGGCAAGTCTTTATTGACTAGTGTCAGGTCTGTAACTTAGAATGTATTGAAGTGATAGAACCAGAATTCAAACTAGCTGACACCAAAGTACATCTCATTCACTGGGCTATTCTACACCAGGTGACATGCCTTGCACCCCCTATCGTGGGCAAGGAAAATGCAGCTTTAAAAGTAATCTACATATTGGAGCCACTGAAGCCAGTCCCTCTGAAATTCAAATTCTCAAGTATTCTGAAGCCCTTGGCCACTTCTGTTGTGGTATTTGGTAACTGAGGCATTCTCCAAAGATTATTTCTGTTTTACACTAGCACTGTGCAAGTGTAAAGTTAAGGCAAGCACTGTATTATCCAGTTTCCAAAGGGAGGGATGTTTTGCCTATCCTTTGGAAGTTTGTGATAACTAAAGTTAATGTATTTTATAATCAAAACTTAAAGAATACAAAGAAAGGGACAGACTGCTCTATCCTTATCTCTCTCTCATCTCTCTCTTTCTCTGACACACCGATACCACATGGACTCACATACATTACTGTTGTATACTCAGGTGGGCCTTGTACCCATGACAATAGTGACCAGCACTCAGTCAATCAGGCTAGGAGTCTTTATTTGGCTGGGCAGCATCTATTCTCCCCCATGGGGATGGAGAAGAAGAGCCCTGGGCCTCAGTAGGGCTGGGTTTTTCAAGGCAAAACTCACATGTACCATGTACAGGTGGTCACATATCATACACAGTTGTTCAGGCAAGTTAGGCAAAGCAAGCAGTTTACAGGAGCGAGATTTTTGCTGTTAGGCTAACAGGACATTAACTTTTACCTCTGTTATCCCATTTGGCAGATCAGCATCTAATAGTACATTCTTCACTTTACAACTTAACTCTGCTCTTTCTAAACCTCTTGTTTTCTGAACATCACAGTAGACAGAATTGCTTATCTTGTAACCTTTGTTCTTTAGGGCTAGCAGGGACCTGCTGGAACTGCCAATGTTTGTCTTCCCTTAATTTGAGAGGGGGTGTCTCATATTCAAGTTGCTTTGGCTTATGTCGGATGGCTCAGCCTCTTTGGCTAGGACTAAAGGTGAATTTACTTGGTCTGGATGTCTCAATTACGTCTCTGAATTTCACACTTATACTGCTTCATCCCCTATCCTTCATATGTATTTTTCTTCATCTTCAAATTATACTCTAGAGAGCTGCGAGCTCAATTCTCCAAAATTGCCCATATGTATGTATGCATGTATATATATAGAGAGAGAGAGAGAGAATTATCCCTAATAAATGTGTATCCCTAATGAATTGTAAAAATATAGTTAACCAAGCAGTAGTAGTTTTACCATAAGTGTACTATATGAAAGCTTGTCAATAGAATGGTTTGTTTTTGTCTGTAAATAAGTTGTTTCAAGCTTAGGTGTGGTGTTTAATGACTGTAATCCCTACTACTTTAGAGATAGATGTAAAAGGATTGTGGTTCACAGGCAAACTCCATGCAAAACACTAAAAACTTAAAGTAATGCAAAAAAAAATGGCTAGAGGACATGCTTCAAGTGGTAAAGAGGAACCCTGCATTCAAACCCCATTCCTGCTCCAAAGAAAAAGAAAGTTCCTTCGTTTGTAAGTGTGGATTTCTAATCTGCCCTGATTACTGGTGAGCAGTGTAGTTATTATGACCAATTAGATACAGAAAATCATAATAAATAAATTGTTTGAGATCACTAATGTTATAATAACTGCCAACAAAGAATTACCTTGATAAATATATCAAGCTAATTATGTCAGTTATTGGGGGCATTCATGTGTTTGGAATTTAATGCTGTGAATCAGCAATTCAGTCACCATGAATCAAGTACAACAAAAAGAAACAGTAATGAAAATGAAAGCTAAGTAGAAAGACTTGACTTGCAACCAAGACCTGACTTAGGATCTAGGCCTGCTGCGTAAGAGGTGAGAAACTAGCGCCATTTAATGGCACCTTTGCCCTCCACACCCATAGCTACACTGCCATATTTCAGATGGCAGGGAAGATTTTGTGAGATGGTTACAAAGATGAAAGGAGCTAACGCATTTAAAACAACAATGTGTCTTAAGTAAAGCTGTTCTACTTCCCCTTTCATATATCATCCCTGTTTACTCAGAGAAATGGAGTTGCAAAATCGTCTGGGAATGATACACTCCATTCTGTCATTTATGATGTTCCTGAAAAGGATTTAGTGATTTTCTTACATTTGTTTTGGTGTCTTCAAAGAGTTGTACACGGGGTTTTAAATTCAACATGTCAATGCATGTGTCTAATATATCTTGATCAGTGTCACCACTTCTACGAATCCCCCTTATCTCTCCCAAGCCCATCAAATTTCTAGGTTCCTTTCAAGTTTCTTGCTTCTATTTTCCCATATGTACATTGAGTAACATGACTGGTTGACTTACTAAGGAAGAAGTACAGAATGGTCAGTGAAAGAATACTCTAGGCATCTGCTAGCAAACCTGCCAATTCATGAAATGCTAAGGGATTTGGAGAATTTAAAAATTTCAGCCTTCACAGATTCTTTTTGCCTCATTAAAAATAGAAATGTGGGGACTGGGAATGTGGCTTAACAGTAAAGTGCTTGCCTAGCATGCACGAAGCCCTGGGTTCGATTCTTCAGCATCACATAAACAGAAAAAGATGGAAGTGGCTCTGTGGCTCAAGAGGTAGAGTGCTAGCTTTGAGCAAAAAGAAGCCAGGGACAGTGTTCAGGCCCCGATTCCAAGCCCGAGAATTGCCAAAAATAACTAACTAAATAAATAAATAAATAAATAAAAATAGAGGTTGTGACTGGTATTTAACACTATGTGTTTATAATTATTTTCTACCTTCTCTCTTTCAAACATAGATAAGTAAAACTTGATGTTTTTAGACTTTTCACTTACCTACTTCTTTTCACACATATATGATTTTCTTACTTTAGGATTTAGAAGGGTTAGAGGTGGACTTGGAACGCTTCAACTAGTCTACATCTGTTCAGATAAGCACCTATACTTAGGTACACACCTGAACAAAATGATACTAAAATTGCAATTTGTAGATGTACATGAAGATGCCTTTTACATTAAAAAAATTGTCCTTTGAAATATTTAGCAACCTCACTCTGAATTCTTATGATCAAGGATAAAGAAGAAGAAGCAAACGTTTCATTTCCTAAGATAGAATTCAGAACTATGGACTGCAGCCTAGTTAGTCTATTAACACATTTAATGGCTTGGGAAGAAAACAGGTCACAAATGGTTGTGTCTGATGGATAAAGGATGTGAGTGTTCCAATAGCAAACATTGTGAAAACATTCATTAATCATAGGTTAACCCTACTATTTCTAATCATAAGCAAAAGTGCAGGGTCCTGGAAATGAGCCCTCTTGCTGGAGTTATTCAAGAATCAGTCAACTACAGACTTGTTTCACATCAAAAAAGGCTGAAAGAACAGTGTATAATTACTTAGGAAATTTATGAGACCAACATGAGTATTTTTCACATACCACAGAAAGAGTACAACAAATTCTTGGCTGACAAAGCTAGAGACATTGCAGAGTTTACATTAGGTTTACGGAGGGAAAGCTTCTCTCAAGGCAGATAGCTTGTTTTTATTGCAGGAACTTTCTTCTAGTAGATTCACTTAGGAGGAAGGTTTCCGAGTTTACCTGCAGTGGGTCTTGACTAGGGGCAGTAAGCTGAAAGTCAAAGATGTTTTACATTTACATTTGAGCATTCAAATATTTTTATTTCCCCCTTTTTTCATTTAGGCAGTCATGTTTTTATTCAGTGAATAGATCTGAAATTTCTACTGCATGCCAAGAATTATGGTAAAATCTGAGGGAATTTTAAAAAGAAAGGGAAAGGGGAAGGAAGGAAGGAAGAAATGAAAGAAGGAAGGCAGGAAGGACAGTATGAAACATTCTAACAATATTTCATTCTCTTTTACAAAGAACTTTCTGTAAAAATCACTCTCCTGACTCCCTCTAAAATCAGTGGCTTTTAAAATAAACCTTTAGTAAAACCTGAGTTCAATCACAATACATGAGTTTCATGGACTTCTTTCTAGTTGTCAGAGTCTGGTAGCTGAGTGCTGGCCAGTAGAGTTTAGGCAACAGGAGAGCGCCATCCTTGGTCTAACCCCCCCTCACAGAACGCCAGGAAATGTGGCAGCCAGGGCTCGGTCCCCTTCTCTTACCAGCCAGAAGTTGTCCAGAAGTCAAACCCAGAAGCAGAAACCACAGAAAAAATAAAACTACACCACTAACACTCCCGTGTTCTGAAAAACTTATTTCTATGGCCTGGAATGTGTAAGTAAAATATTCATGCCATATTTTCGCCTTGGATCTCGGAATGGTCAAGTGGGTGAAGAGACAACATTGAAAATGATGTTTCGGTTCACCTCATTTCTAATGTACTACTTAAATATATTCCTTTAATTCTACTGCTCTACCTTGATATTTTCCCTCTGAACCCAATTATCTTAAGATTGCAATGCAGCATTAACTGTGTATGCATTTGAAGGAAAAACGAAACGAAAGTTTGCCTTTGTTTATAATCCACTTATTTCAAGTAACTCCTAGTAAAATAAAATTATTGAAAGCCACAAAACAATTAGGACACATTTGCCAGGACTTGCACACTTTTTCAATGTTTTAACAGTATTATTTTTTAAGTTGTCTTAGAAACATTTCAGTAATTTTGGTATTTATAAAGTCTAAAAGTGGTTTGATAAATCATATATGATTTTGTTTCGAAATTTCATGGCAAAAGAAAACAGTCATAATTCACTATCATAGCCATTTTAGGTTTACACTTTAGAGCTGTAAGATACGTTTTTAATATCGTACAGCCATCACAACCATCAGTCTCTCAACAAAGTCATTTTTGTTCTTTCCTATAGAGTTAAAACTCTAGGCTCCCTGCTTCTTTCCTCATCCTGGCAACCACTATACTAGTTTCCACTTCTATTATTGTTTTAAAATTCCTCTGGACAATCATTTTCTTTCATAATTTTGGTGACAAATGGCATATGCTAGTTGGAATAATGTGATATAATATTTTAATCTGATACACACACATATTCAGGGAAGCTAGCATTTCTGTCTCCCAATATACTATTGTTTTAATGTACTTGGAGCCTTCAAAATGTGTAATTAGTTCTTATAGATGGTTGTCGTCGTGTTTTTTTTTGAAAAATTTTCCTAGCTTTTATAGATTTCAGTGAATCTGTAGATAGTACTGACAACTTGATACATGGAAGTATAAATCATTTCTGTATACTGATATCTAATTTCTTCCTGAAGTAGTTTCTATAGTACAAATCTTGCATCTCCTTAATTAATCCCTAAGTATTTTATTCTTTTGAGGCTATTGTAAATGTGCCTTCATAATTTTCATCTCTGATGTTTCATTCTTTGTATATTGAATTGCAATTGAGTTTTCTGTGTTGGTTTAGTAGCTATCTATCTTTAGGAATTCATTTATTGATGCTAAGTGTCTATTATTGAAATACTTAGGCTTAAATACCTATCATTTCAGAACAAATAAACTTGATTTCTTCCTTTCTATATTGATTGATTTTATTTATTTTTCATACCTATTTTCTGTGGTTAGAACTTTTTGTGTTATTGTTCGAAGAAAGGACTAAAAGTGAATATTCTTTCATTGTCCTTATATTGCTCATTAGTTAGAAGAAAATATTTCAGTCCTTCCCCATCAACTATGACAATTTCTGTAGTTATTTTCTGTACAGCTTTTCTTATATTGAGATAGTTTCCTTCTATTTCTAGTTTATGGAATATTTTCATCATAAAAGAGTACTGAATTTCATCAAATACTTTCTGAATTAAGATGATTGTGTGTGTGTATGTGTGTGTGTGTGTGTGTTTGCTTTGTTCTATTAGTGTAGTATATTAGATTGATCGGTTTTCCTATGTTGGGCTATCTTCAACTTTATGGAATAAATCCCACTTGACCCTGTGGTATAATATTTTTAATATGCCGTAGCTTCCATTTTTCTTAGAATATATTTCTTTTCTATGTCCATGTATATAAGGGATATTGATATACCATTTCAACAGGGCTTCATTTGTGTATAGCTGCTTCCAGTGTTCTCTTTTATTTTAACTGAATTTTTATCATCAAGGTGATGTGCAGAGGGTTTGCAGTTACATACATAAAGTAGTGAGTGCATTTCTTGTCATAATTACACCCACAGACATTTGTCTCCCAGTGTTCGTTTACAATCAGTTCTGTTTTGTAGAATTAGTAATACGACCCCATTTTGACTTCTAATTGTACTAATTTGAGTTCTTTCTTATTCCATCCAGCTAAAGACTTATCACTTCTGTTGATGTTTTCTTTTCAAACAACTAGCTTTGAGACTCAATCATTTTCACTTCTGTTTTCTGTTCTGTTTCAGTTTATTGTCTAATTTCTACTGCTCATTTCCTGCTATTATCTCTGTGTTTACTTTCCTCTTCATTTATGATTTCTGTAAGTTATTGTTCTGTTTGAGATTTTTCTTATATTTTAATGGAAACACCACAAATGTAAATTTTTCATTAGCCCTGCTTTCTCTACAACTGATAAGTTTTGCTACACTGTGCTTTCTAGTCATTTGACATTCCCCATGAGGCTTCTTGTTTGATCTCCTTGGTTGTTTAAGAGTATGTACTTTAATTTTCACAAACGTGAGAAGATTTCTAGTTTAAGTTCTGGTATTCATTTTTAATTGTACCACATTGTGGGTCTAAAATGGATATGATCTCTTTTTTCTAGCAATCTATTGATCTTTATTTGTGGCCTACCATATGGTCTATTCTGAGGAATGTCTCGAAGAATGTGCCTGCTGTTGTTGTGAACAAAGTTTTGTACAGATCTGATAGGTCTTCCTTGTAACTATATCTTCTGTTTCCTTACTTACAATTTCTTCTTACTTATAATACATGCTTTAACTAACCAAAAAATGTTGTGCTATATTAACATGCCAGTGTGGTCTATTCTAGATAATCTTCTTGGAATATGAACATTCATTTCAAAGACATTGCTATTGAAAATCTTTTTTTATTTCATAAAATATTATTTTATTTGTTCATATGCACATAGTGAGAGAGGATTTTCTTTAGAAATAACATATGCTTTTAAATTCCCTATTAATGAGATTTTTTTTATTCGAGTATTTGACTAAAAAGTAGAATAATTCAAGACAAAATTTTATAAATAGGTTGAGTGAAAAGCTATATAGTGGAATTTCCTCTCAAAAAGACCTTAAGAATGGTAAGACCATCTCTTTACTTGAAGCTTATCTTTTAGCTCTTTTCTTCCTTTGAGTAATGCATCCAAAATATCCAGGCACAAACATCAGAGACATAGCTCATTTTATAAGTTATTCCAAGGCCAATACTTCTGGTCAGAAATATAATACCAACTCACAGTCTTCAAAGGACTAAGACTGGTAAGTAGCAGGGAGAGATAGTGAGTAAATGGAAACATGATTGTATTTCCTCTTATAATGCACAGTGGCTTGCCCTGTTATTGCATAGATCTAGAAGTGTCATGAAACAAAAATTGTGGACAAAACCATCAAGATCATAGCTTTCAAATGCTTTAAAAACCAGAGGGACTGGATATGCAGCTCCATGCTATAGAAGTTTCCTGACTTACACAAATCCCTAGGTTCTTTCCCCACCACTGCTGAAATAAAATGGAAAAACAGAATAGGTATGGATCCTAAGAATGTGCTAAAAAGTGTATGTCTAGTTTATATAGTTACATAACTAATTAAATAAGTTATTTGAGAAGCAGTATTTAATATAGGTCATCACATACAATTTATTAAAAATCAGCCCAATATCTAGATATTTTAAAAGGCTATACCCATAGAAGATAGGTTACACAGACAGAATACAATTAATATTTGCAGATTAAAGAAGCCAAATAAGAATTTAAAGAGTTAAGAAAACTGCTCACAATATGTGTCTGTTAAACAGTTGGAGATTCATTTCTAGTTCAAGTGTGTCTGATCCCAATGTTGTGACCTTTTTGCCCTCTCGTACCTGCTCAGGGACAAACCTGGAAGAACTCTCCTCTTCTGGGGCTTGACCTTGAAAGCTTTGTGCTTCTCACTGTTAGAAAATGGTCCTGGGAATTTAGTAAAGTCATTTCTCTTTCTAAGTCTGTAGCTTCATTTAAGTTTGCATGTCTAAATATGCTCCCCTGCCTACATTCCTTGTTTTAGCTCCCACTAAACACAAAGCTAAAGAAATAGCTGCCTAACCAAATGTTTGTTTCTCCACAATAGGAGAACTCTTTTTCTGTGGATATTATCCTTGCCCTCAATTTTCCAATTATTCAGTTAGATTAAAATTTAGTCAATTTAAGTCAATCAAGTATAAAATTCTCTATTAAAATCCAAATACATTACAGCAATGTGATTGCAAAATGTTTTGCTGGGACCCTAGGTCTCTTATGCATTTAAATTTCCAGATTTCCTCATACTGGCATTAAGTATATATTATTTCTAATACCTACCTTTGGTTGCTTCTTCTTTCAATTCATGTTAAGTCTGTCTTACTCCGTCTATTTTTGTCTCCTTCCATCTACTTTTTTCAATAATCCAAGATGGTAGCTAAAATGCTAGTTTATGTTCTTGAGAACTTACATTGGAAATTACATTTTTATAGTCACATGGCCTAATGGTATATTTTCTCTGCCATTTATCATTAGTAGTTACTATTTTTGCCAGATCTTTTCTTTCTTACATAATTATTCTGACTTCATTTGAACATGTTTTATTAAATCACAAGTTTAAAAATGTTTTCAATTTTATAGCCACCTTAGAACTATCATTAATTTAGTGCCCTTTTCTATTATTAACAACATTTTCCCTCCATTTATGCATATTCAGTGCAGAATGTATACTTAAGTGAAAAGCAATTCTGCATTGTGGAGCACACAGTGGTAAAACACAAGTACTTGAAAGGTTTCTCAGTTGAGCCAATCATACTGCCATGAAAAATAATTATCATGTGTGAATGAAATTCAGTCAGCTATAAAGCAAACTCCTTAATTTTATTATTTTCAAGTACAAAGTAAGGATGCAGCCTACTAAGTTAAACTTTTACCCACACTATATGTAGGTCATAGCAGATATATATGGTGAGTTATGTTCTATTTGAAAAGAAAATTAGTACCAAAAATATTTTGCACTCAATTTGCTTAATGTTATGCACAAGCCTTTGCTCATATGCCAACAGTCAGGTTACACAGAGCTTCTATATGACTATTCTGTGCACCATGAAAGCCACTGTCTATAGTGGGCTATTTATGCTCATTAAGATCAAATACACTGGAGCCTGTCCTGTGGCTTGGTAAGAGAGTTGTCTAATATAAACAATGCTGTGTTTTGCCTTCACACACGTGTGCACACGCGCGCACACACACACGCAAATAAATTCATTAACTAAATGAAATACCCATCATTTCTTCATTGTTCTACTCACCTCTGGGTTAGAACAATGCATGAAGCTAGTGATTACCATGATGGACAGCACACACACCGGACATCCACACGATTTTAACACACATAGGACATTTAGGTTGAATTATTCTAACTGACATAGTTGTTTTCTAGTCTTCACTGTTACCTTAAATTGAACTTTGAGAATAATATATGAAAGAAGCCATACCTAAAGAAGTGATGGACGTATTTACACATAGCTACACTTAAATGTGCATGGCGTTTCCAACATTTGTGGATTCATTTTTGACTGAGGAAGGTCAGCAGTCAAACATCAAAATGGAGCAAAACAGCCTGGTCCAATACATATATGCATCTACACAGTTGGACACACACTCAGACTCCCACACTTGAATACAAAAGCAAAATTGGAATAGCAAATACTAGTCATCTAAAATGCTAGTCATCACACACCATGATATTAGGGGGGAATTTAACAGTATTTATGTGCTATGCCACTAAAAGGTGAACCATTTGATCTGTCATCTGCTTGGGTGAGGCACAGTACACCCCCACATTCATCTTGTGTAGAAGTAGAAGGACTTTTCAAAGAGAGTGCAAACCATTTGGAACCTCTTAACCCCAATGTCCTAGTTTTTTGTTTTTTTGTTTTTATCCCCCACCAGTGGTGACCCATGAACAGACTGAAAAGCAGCACAGCCTGGCTTGCAATCCAAATCCTGCTAGTTACTGAGCTCTGCAATGTTCTAACAGTCACTCTATTCTTTCGGGGTCCTAAGAAGGTAAATTCAATGAAACGCTCTAGGTCTGGCCTCGGGCCCAGCAAGTGTCCCTAAGGAGGAACTAAGGTCATCACACTGCATCCAGCCTCCATCCTACCCAGCCTCTTTGTTGACAGGTGCTTATCAGCTTCTCTTTCCATGCCCTGTGTTTCCTGTGCTCAGTCATGTGCTCCTTTCCTTTGCTCTCGAGAGTCCTAAAGCAATGAGCCCAGTAGGAAGAAAGAGAATGAGACCCCAAAACAAAGAGCTGGGAGAAAGGAGGTGGGAAGGGAAGAAGGGAGGCTCAGTACTCACAAAACCATATGCTTCCTCTTGTGGTGTCTGAAAGGAAAAACACATTCGATTGTATTCTATTTATACTCATTTGATTATATTCTATTTATACTCAAGAGTCCTTCTCACTGATTTTTTTTTAACCATAGCAATGATTTGATTACTCGAATTCACCAAGTGAACAGTACTTATATTTCTTATTAATTGAGTCCTGAGGTGGTTGTATGAACTTTTCAACTCGTGTATTTGATTCGATTTTGAGTTATGTGAAGGAAAGGAGGAAAGCCTGTGTGTTTGGAGTATGTTGTCTCTAATTTCCTGCTGGAAAGCTTTGCTGAGAAATGGCTTCATTAAGCACTCCACTTACAAAGCCGTGTGTGAGGCTTTGTTGTCTGAGCACTTACGTGGTCATTTCTCTGAGGCTGAGGGCTCCTTGCCAAAACGCTCTTTACCAACCAAAGCAGGTAAAGAATATTTATTCTGTTTTAATTCCTGAAGAAATGCAGCCCTGTAGAATGTTAGGGAATAGATCCCAGGACTTCTCTTCCTATGGTGAGCACATGAAAGCAGTCACGTCCTACCTGGGTTTCCTCTGGTATAAATGAGTAGACCCAAATCCCATTCTCTCTTATTTCTAAAGTAGAGATGGTCATCCCTGTCCTTTCTACTTTGCAGCATTATTGTGATAACTGATGACAGCTTGTTAACATCACTGCACAATGCACCTGAGAGTTACCATTTCTTCTATTCTATGAAAGCTACTATATTAATTCGGTCTCATTCAGCAATTTGAAGGCAGCAACCCTCAGCAGATTTTCACTAGTTTGAGACTACATAACCCCAAGACCAATTTCCAGTGGAAATACACACACACACACACACACACACACACAGGAGATATGAAATTATTTGGAAGAGTAACTTCAGTAGATGGATACTTTCTCCTGGCTCAAGCAAAGAATCCTCTAAGCAAATACCTGTAAGTTAATTACAAATAGATCTTACACCGTCATCATGGCTTAAGGCAGTCAGACATTTTTATTTAGGATTCCTTTTCCTGACTATAACAAACAGATAGGGCAGAAATTTCTTCTCTCACCATTGATATCCTGGTTCTAGGAATAATTGAGTCTAACCATAATTCTCTATTTTTTCCCTTTCTGAATGTCTCCCCAAATACATGTTCAATTTCTGTTATAAGCATGTTTTCATTTTCATCCATGCTCTCTCCTTCCTGGGTTCATGGCCCTAGGACTATTGGATAATTATAGTAGACTCAGAAATATACCTGCTGCTGACATCTTTTCCATTTTTTTTCCTGGATTGTATAGTTCTAGGAGATCAATTTTCCTAAAACCACCATCTGACACTTGATCAAAATGTTCTGCAACTTATCATGTTTTATTTGACACTTGACCGAAATGTTCTGTAACATATCATCTTTTATTCAATAAATAACAAGTAGTTCAAGACAGTAGCAATGAGGGGACGAACACTGGAAGGGGTGAAACTGATCCAGATGCAATGGCAGTTGGGCCCCAGTGGTTTACACCTGTCATCCTTGCTACTCAGGAGGCTGAGATCTGAGGATCAAGGTTCAAAGCCAGCATGGACAGAAAAGCCTATGAGGCTTAGCCACTAAAAAGCCGAAAGTTAAGCCTGGTTCAAGCAGTAGAATGCTAGCCTTGAGAAGAAATAAAGTACCTCAGGAATAGCACTTAGGCCTGAGTTCAAACTCCAGGCCCAGCACACACACACACACACACACACACACACACACACACACACACACACACACACACTTTCTCCTAACCTGACTTTTGGAATTGAAACACCATTTTACAACTATTTAAAAAAAATTAAAAATAGAGGATCTGACTCACAGCTTTGGACTTAGACAATTTACCTATAAAACGAGGGTAGCCATTTATCCACTTAGGAAGTCTCCCATTGATGAGCCTCAATTGTAATTTATGACTGAACTGAGAAATGACATAATGAAGACTTACATGTGAACATGTGTGCAGGGACAGGAAACATTCTAGAAACCCCTTGCAGCCATTTTCCATGAATACGTGGGTCACGTAGGAGAGACATGGGCCTTAGGAAGGCAGAGTTCCATACTCCAACTATTAGAGACCTGCTGTTTGTTTCTTCATAAGAAATTCCATCTTTCTACCTAATTAACACTGAGACATTTCTTTCTGAGATTTTTACCTGATGTCCACCTTGATAATAGACCTGAATCAATTAAAGAAAATTTGCTTTCATTCTCCTTCCTTAGAATCAAGGAAGGCATGCTGACTAGGCAAATTTCTAGCATCTGCAAAATTGGTCAATGAGCAAATCTGCTAATCAACTGACCATTATTTGGACCGTGTTCCTGGAAAAGAAAAGGGAAAGATAATCTTTATTAGTGTGCTAGTTGGATTAGCAATTAATTCAATTTACAAAGGATTATGTGTAATGAAGTAAAAGTGAATGCATTATATTAATTGCCTTCTCTTTAAATATGAATTGTTCATTCTTTTAAGAGATCAATGCTATCAGCTATATTTGCTTTCCACCCATTACACTTAATTAAGCAGTGCAGGTTCCATAGGGTCAAAGGTATCCAGGAGTTATTTAGCATCTGACAACCATCCTCCCTCATCCTGTGGTTGTGCTAGCCCAGGTTTAATGCAGGGAGCAGAAGTTTGTGTTAGGCAACAGCTAGGACTCTAATTTTCTCTAATTGACTTGTTGGCAGTGTTCGCAGAGATGGGAAAGAACGCAAGAACATAGAGCCTGGGCTCTGACAAGCACTTGGCATGGATGGGGCCACAGAGTGAAGTATATAATCTGTGATGAATAAGCGACGTTGGGCTGTCAATCTGGCACATACCACTGGCATTTAATTCACACAAAGCATTAATTGATAAATAACGATGCCCTTCCCACTAGCTTTTGTTATCAAGTACAGACAGCGTCTTGGTCTAACCCTGAAGAGCTATTTGCAAATCTTTTGATCCAATCCCGCAGCCCCAGAGAGCAAAATTCATTTAGCAAATACCAAACAACACTCTTAGAATAATGGATCCCTTTCCCAACAGATCTCTAGGGGAGAAGAGGCAGGATTTCTTCTAATGACCCATCCCTTGTCGTTTACAACCCCTGTAATCAATAAGTGTTCACTTAGGCCTCCTCTTTCCTGGCCACACAGGCCCTAACTGGCCAAGAGCCATCTATTTTTGGATACTCAGAGTTATTATTTCTTCAGCCTCCTTCATCCCAAATTGTTGTGTTCTAGAAGAAAGACTGGCCAATCAAAGATAAAAATCCAATCAATAATTTCTAATCCATTAAATCACTCAGAATTTTCATAACTAAAAAACATTCTCGTGGTCACTTGCCAAAATCTCCACCATACAAATCACAGGAATTCAAGTCAGAAAATAAGACTGTATTTTATGTGCAAAGGCAATCAATACATATTTTTTCCAGCCTCCATATTTGTAACATTTCAGCAAATAAAGAAAACTAAATTTGCTGTCCTAATTGTCACTAAGTGTATTCCTGAACAATGGGGTCTGACCATAATTAATGATTAATTCATTTGGAATTCATTATTATAATATTAAATGTGTTTAACACATTTGACGCTTCTATAGAGGGAGCAATTCTAAGCAATTCTATTGTGATTTACTGATTTTAAAGTTTGAGTTCTGAGCATGTGCGAGAAAACAGTTCCACATTGCCCTCTAGTGGCTATCTAACAAATTGCATCCTTTTGTGAGGGAGAAGAGAACCCCTGAGCTTAAAGATGCTCTGAAAGCCTCCTTCCTCCTCAAGATACTGTCAGTTTCCACCATGGCCAGAGGAATAGGAAGTGGCCAGATGTAGGCAGCCCCGTTCCCATTTATTCAGAAAATAATTGCTATTTTAATTCTGTCACTTACATAGATTGAGTATCGGATCGAGTGCAGTAAGAGCAGATGAAAAAAAAAAGTCCTTTTGTTTCTTTAGATGATCAAGAATAAAGATTAACAGAAGTATAATGCAAAGGCCAGAAGGAATCTAAAAGCTCTGAGGGAGCAGGTGGATTGTGAAGAGCAAATGAGCTAACTTCTTGGAGAGGGCTGTCTCATTACCTGTTTTGCTTTTATTATTCTGTGTTACATTAGAAACACCAGTCAACTCACTGGAGCCTCAAATAACTAACACTAAGAAAAGACTGAAGCAAGACATCTCCAGGGCTCCCTCTAGTACTATGGGCTATCCTCACATCAATTACAAGTGCGGTTCACATGCATGTATGTGTTCTCTAAGGGCCACATCATCACATTCCATTATTTAAGATGGAACATCTCTAAAGTGTGCACAGTATAGTTTTATTTGTGGAATTGTGGTGACTATGTTAATTCATTCACCCAACAGCTAGAATCCAGGACATTTTGGGGGGAGGAAGACACTCCATTAGCGGTAAGGAACTTTTCTCCTACCTTGGGCAATTTTCATAATTTATAACATCATTCAATAAAGGACAAGAGGTCAAAGGCAGCTGGAGAGATCAAGCCAGCCTGTTTCAACATGTACCAAATGATTTATTGGGCTTTTCTTCCTCACCCCTATAACTGTACATGTTAGCATCCAGACTTCTCCCCCCAGTACTAGGGGATTTCGTTCAAGGCACCTGGGCACTTTTCTTTGGCTTATTTTCTGATCAAGGCCAATACTGTACCACGCAAGCTACACACACTTCCTGCTCTTTGATGGCCAATTGGGAGTGTGAGTCTCACAGACTTTTCTACCTGCTGACTTTGAATCAAGGGCATCAGATCTCAGGCTCCTGAGTACCTAGGATTACAACCATGAGTCACCAGTGCCCCGTTGCCATCCAGATTAAGGTAAAAATTCAAACCAGTGAGAATAAAACAGTTACAAGACGTGTGTGTGTGTGTGTGTGTGTGTGTGTGTGTGTGTGTGTGTACCAGTCAGGGGGCTTGAACTCAGGGCCTGGGTGCTATCCCTAAGCTTTTGTGCTCAAGGTTAGAGCTGTACCATTTGAGCCACAGCTCCACTTGTGAGGTGTTGTTGTTTTTTTAGTAGTTTATTGAAGATAAGAGTCTCATGGACTTACCTGTCTGAGCTGGCTTTGACCCAGGACCCTCAGATCTCAGCTTCCTGAGTCAACTAGGATTACAGGCTTGAGCCACGCATGCGCAGAGCGTTCTGCTACTTTCTAATAGTTAGACCCTTTACTTTTTAAATGTGAAATAATAAGCACTTCCAAAGAGTGAAGGGCAATACTCTAGTAATGCTAGGGAATCTTTCGCAGAGTCTGTTCTTCAGAAAAAGATGTGAGTGAAGCAGGTGGGAATGAAGGCACGGGTGCTGTGTTCGCTGGAGCAGACTGCCCACCTACCTGTGAGTCCTGACTGCGAACATGGAGTCGGAAGCCAGAGGGCCTAGCCAGAAGGCCACCCTTAACTCACAATCCTCGTGTAAATTGGAGGTGTGGATGTAAAATAGGGATACCCAGTGCCATTGCACAAATAAATATCCATTTTATTATCAGTGTGCATCCATCTTCCTTGCCACATAGTATAAAGTTTTTAATTTGAGGCTTCTGCTATTAGGGTGGATATCTTGGAGAAGACCAGAATTCAATTCCTACCTTGCCATGAATGTGCGCGTATTTACATATGGAGATATGTATAGGAATCTATCCAAGGTTATATACTAATGACCACCGGCTTGTATTCAGCAGCAACTACAAGTCCATATATAGCAGCCATAAATTCCATGCAACTATTGATTTTCTTTAGCCAATACAGGTGTATTTTATTTAAGGTCTCCACCAACAGTTAATGTTGATTTCACATACATTCTAGATGTCCAAAAAATCCAAGATTCGCCTCCTTATGCCAATTTCTTAGACTTCTAAATAGTGGCTTTACCAGATGGGATCTTTGTGTGCTATTTTCTCTTATTAAGTATGGCCAGATTTCTCTTTCTCTTGCCTTAAAAGCTAGACTAAAAATAACCCTTCAGCATGAGTTTGCTGTTCCTGATCTCATTCTTGCTCCCTTGATAAATACCTAGCTAAATGTAAATACATAGACATATGAGGTTCAGCCAAATGGAATTTGAACCACCAAAAAAGCAATTTCATATATGATTAGATTCAAACCTAATATAAATGTTTATATTGCCATTGTGTAGATGAATCATATGTTTGAAATTAGATTTAGTCTCTACTGCAATAACTAAAAAAGGATATTCATAGTAATAGAGAAGTGTTTTGCTGGCCTCCCTACATGGATTTTTCACTATTTCCCCTTCTCTGAGCTGCTTTTTATATCCTACCATCCTTTAACCCTAAAAGCTGCCTTCTTCCAAAAGCCCTTACTCTACATCAACCAGAAAGTCGTTCATGACTCAGTCCCTCACTAATTTTTCAGACCTCTGAATTCATATAACATTCAGACCTTATACCATTCTTATCATATGCTGATTAATTTTATGTTGCTTTTCCCATTTATTAAGTTACTAACTTGCTTACAAAGGTCCATCTTTTACAAATATACTTGTGTGTTGAAGAAGAGCATTTGTTCTCTGCTGATTTATTACTGTCCTAGTAAACTACCTTGCCAACATAAACTGAAATACATATTCTCTTATGGGAAGAGAAAACATCCATTGCATGGCAGTCATCTGCCTATGTGAATTATAAACCCATTTTATGTGTTTCTTACTGTATTTTGGCTTTGAGGTGTGATATAAATTCCAGATACATAAAGCCATATGTGTGGAATGTATAGCTTATTGAGCAATAATAACTTAGAATGTTATGTGTTTCTTTGTTCTCTTGCCTATAAATAATTACCTAGACCAATGATCAAACTAAGTAGTTTTGATCCTTCTGACAGTTCCAAAGAGAATCATATTATCTTTTGTCAGGGTGTACTTAGTGTCTGTTTTTTCTCTTGGTTTATCTTAGCAATTACTAATGTCTACTGCCTAGATCCATACATTCACTGGATGGGCTACAAAATAGCAATATTTCAAATCGATAGCTTCAATTTCTGTTAGAATAAAATTTACTATTCAATTACAACATGGTGAGGCTTACTTAGGAAAGGCACGATAAGTGATCAATTCCTCACTGGTTTCACAGGTAATAATTTGGTTCTTTGTCAACCACATACATGGCTATTATTAGCAAATTAGTACTTATATGATTCCACACATTTGTGTGTCCTTGGTGGCTTCAATAAATCCAAATGCTACCCATGCACAGATTGTCCTCAGCCCTCACCGAGGGGACACTCCCTAAACGGACGCCTAAATTCCCTTGACCTGCTCCTGTCTTTGGTCGTTTCCTCTGTAGCACATCATGATGTTCCCGCTCAATCAGCATGCTTCCTCCTTCAAACTCCACCAGTTTCGCAAGAAACCGGTGTCTCTTCCCCTTGGAAATACTTTCCTCAGACCTAAAGTCTACATGCTAGAGATACTTTCTACTGTTGGTCCCTCCACTTCTAGCTCAGGACTCTTAAGTTCTCTTACAACACATCTTTGCCCTTTCCTTGCACATTAGAAGACTAGGCCTCAAGGACACAAGGGCTGGTGCAATTAGAATTTATCAGGTTGATTCTTATCATATTAGTCCCAGCGTGAAAATGATTGAGCTATAGTCATCAATAATAATTCTTGGAACATTTGTTTGGCATTCAGTGTTCCTATTCTCTCTTAATTCCATTTTACCATTGCAGTTTGTCTCTTTGTCTTCATGTCCATTGCGAAATAAAATCTGTCTTCTAATCCTCACTTAGTTGTAGTTCACACAACTAATTATTCATCAGTTAGATATTAGACCAATGGAGCCTCTAGTTATCTTGAGTGTCAGAAGTACATTGTTTTCCAAACTCCTGGCTATCTGGGGAATGCTTTTATATTTACTTAAAAGTAACTTGGGGTTTGATTAGCTCATGCCTTATGTTTCCTCTTAACTTTGGTTGACTGAAATCCTTGAACTGTATTTTCTTATCTAGAAGATCTGAAATAAATTACTGTAAATCCTTCTGGCATAAGATGTTGCTGTCAACATGCCCGATAATGATCTAATTCCTACTGATGTCAGATATTATTTTTATCGACATGTCAGAAAAAGGAATATTTTTAGCATTCATTCTATTCTCTTTCTGTTTTTATTCTCCAAAGAGTCTGATTATCTGTATGTCAGGCCTTTATTACTCACTTTAACATATATAATCTTCTCCCAAATATTTATTCTTTATTTGTTTCCTTCTAAATGTGTTTATTTTGTTGGTTGGTTACTTTTATTTCTAACATACTAACTCTTCCTTGAGTTATGCTGTTTCAATTTTAGTTTTTCTAATTATGATTCATGTAGCTGTTTCATATCTAACAGTTCATTTTTGAATAGCAAATTACAATTTTAATCTATTTTCTCATATATTCAATCTGCTTTCACCCTTTTTGTGTACTTGTCTTTATTCTCTTGTCCTCTGTTTAATAACAAATCTTTGCGTCTCAAAATTATGAGTTGTTTACCCTGTACTTCCCGAGGCTCAAACACCTTTTCTACACCCACCAAGTTTCTTTTCCTCTCATTTGTGCTAGACCAAGAGTCAGCTAGCAATAGTCAGTTCTCAGAGATCCCTTTGGTCTCTATGGACTCCTGGTTTCTTATCCAGGTTAGGTACTGTCCTGGAGAGGAGAGCTTGCATGTCATTTTCAAGCTTGTACTTCTGGCTTTCCCATCTGATTAGCTGTGTTTTCCAGCATTGCGTGACAGTGTCTTTAGGGTTATTCTTATTCCAGACTTAATGCTTGCCTTTTTATTTAAGCACAGATGTGAGAAACACACAGATCACAAGGTGATTGGCTTCTTGCATACTTGTACTTGTATGATTTGAAGACAGATCTCTTCTCATGGTTTTATTATGACTCGAAGTGCCTTTGGTTTCAGAATTGTCTATATCTAGTTCATATCTAGACCTTCATGTCTAGTTATTCAGGTATAATATCTAGTTCTTTAATTCATTTTTCCTATGGAGAACCAAGTCCAACGGCCACATGTTCTCAGAAGCCACTCATTTCCAAACAACCATTTTCTTAATAGGTAATTCTAAATGTGTGTTCAGGAAAATGTTTACCCTGAATATTTTAGAACACTAAATAAATCAACATTTTCAAATTGTTTCTGTTCTTCTCTAGAGTCAAGCTCCCATTATGTAATCTCCCTAAAAGCTTTTAACAATGCAGGGGAAGGTGTCCCTCTCTACGAAAGCGCCACCACACGATCCATAACAGGTAAGTGAAACTCATTCACGCACTTCTCACAAGTCAGGGTTTGAACTTTGGTGGATAGGGACAAACTGAAGCAAAATAAAACCAAATAGGAACAAAGATTTTTTTTTAAATCTTAAAACTGTATAAGTACAGTCCTTTCCTTAGTGTTATGAGCAGTATATGCATCTATCGGTGTTTATGTAAACTCTGTATGCACATAATACTTTTTTTTATTTCTTTTTTTCCCCCTCAGTTAAATGGAAGGAATGCTTAGGCAATGTAGGTCTCTCTTCCACTGTCATCTTAGTCGCTCTTTAGTAACGTTGAGGCAGGGAAGTCCCTTATCAGAGGTAGCTAAGGCCCAAATGGATACAAGCTTCTTTGAGCCAGGTCCCTAAGCTTGGCAGATTCAAAGATTCAATTAGCTCAAGTAAAGGTTTTCTGAGTTGGACAGTAAAAGCAGCATCCAAGAGCACAAAGGCTCATAGAAACTAAAGATAGGATGGGTAAAAGGTGGAGAAAACAGACATTTATGGAAGCTATTTGTTAATGTTTGTGCTTACTCAAAAAACCGCCTAAGTAACAAAACTATGGGATTGTTCAGAGCTCTGTCACCCTGTCCCCTAAGAGACTTAAGTGCAAAACATGGAAGTGAAACTCAAGAATTTTATCTCTTCTATTAATACTCTGAGCCAACTCTTCCTAAACTCACATCCTTAGATCTCATTAAATTGCCATCCATTTTTGCTTCATGAGAATGAAGGATCTGAAATAGTAAACTGTAGATCCTACAGCAAGATGATCAGAGAGTATGAAATATGGCAGAAATATGAAGTCCAGATGAGTAGTAATAAAATGAATTTAGAAAATGAATATTGAGATTTTGGGACTTTTGTGACTGCCAAGATATATGGAAACGATGCAATTTGTTTTTGAAACCCACAAGCTCCTTGTGTAGACATGTCTTCAGAAAACTACTTACACATACTTGCAGGTAGGCCGCTCTGGTTTCTAAAAACTACGATCCCTTTGTAATTTTGACCAGATTCTCTTTTAATATAAGGTTGTTATTTTGGACTCCTGGACTCCTTGACCCTTGGTTGCAAGGGTTGAGACCTGCCCAAAATCAGATGCAAAATATAGGGCACGGGGGCATATCTTGTTTTTGTTTTTCATCTATTTGGAGATAATATATAGTACTCTGTGTCATCAACATGGATCCTGACTCCTCACAAAAGAATAAATAATAGTTTGCCTTAGAGAATATTTTCAAACAAATGTGTTATCTTCAGAAATACGAGGCAAACTAAGGGCAAGGATTGAAAGTAATATATAGTATGGTGGAGGAGTACCTGGAATTATTGTTTCCCCTTCATTCTCTTGGTCTGCAAGAAGTAAGGATCTCTGGGATGGCAGGTTCCTTTGATTCATACAAGGTACCCATCTCCTGCCTCAGGTAAAGACCCCAAGGAGATGTTCCTTCGCATAGTGACCTGGATCCGTGATCAGGTCACACCAAATCACACTGAGACCAGATTGTCAAACCTCTTGTTCTTCTACCACACTCAAAGTCCATATGGACCATTGCACTGATAAATAAGAAATTAGTTTTCCAGCCAGACAAGCGTGGCTCATGCCTATAACTCTAGCTCTTCAGAAGGCTGAGATCTGAGAATAGTGGTTTAGAGTCAGTCAGAGCAAACACATTCTCAAGACTGTTCTTTCCAAATAACCATCAAAACACACAAGCAGGGATGTGTGGCTCAATTGGTAGAGCAGCAGCCATAAACTCAAGATTGTTAGTTCCTGAGTTTAAGTCTTAGTACCAGAAAAATATGTATGTATGTGTGTATACATATATATGCATGCTCATCTTCCAGCACAAGTGAAGAAAAATAAATATTGCAGAGTTCAAATGAATTGAAGATAAGTCACTCAGGAAGAACCATGATCAGTATTATCAACTTCTTTCACTGTGACATTTGTTGTCATTCTTTAATTCTCTGCATCTGTCATTCTCAGAATGGTTTCTGAAGACCAGTGATCCATAAAAGCTTGGTTTTATTTTCCTAATACAAATCTTATCCTCATGGATGAGAGAAATCAAATGATACCAAAGTTAGAAATTGTATAAGATGCTTTCTTATTAAAGAAAAGCCAGTAATAGGTCAGGAAGGAATTATATCTAGCCAGCCCATTCCAAAAGGAAAGAATACACTTTTCTTGGATATTAAAGAATTATTTTATTATGTTTCCACATACTGTGGAGAACAAAGGACAAATAAATGAAACCAAAGGTTAAGGTTCTGCAAGAAACTCTATTGATAAATAAGTGTGTCATAGGAACACGTAAAAGACAATCTCTGCTTTTGAGCTCCTGCAAAATATTCCCATGAGCAGTCTTGGAGAACCGCCAGTATAAAGTAAACACCGAATAGATCAGAGGCAATAAAAGCATTGAGCTAAAGTAAGCACCAGGCTCTGCAGCTCCTAAAATGCATGTGCTGATAGGTTTGGGACTCTTTATCCAGACTAGACATCTCAGTAGTGTAGCAGTTCAAAGTTCCACTTGAGCATGTGCAGGAAGAGTTAAAGTTGTTTTTCTCTAAAGCTTTTTGTTTCTTGTTGTGGTAACAATATGTTTTACATTTGGAAAAGGCCAGGAGGCAAATAAATATCAAAGGGATAATGAAGTAGATTGTATGAATTTGCTTATGTTCCATTGTTTTGTCTTTGTTTAAATGAAGGACAATTCAGATGTAAAATTATATTAAGTTTTTTTGGAATTTAAATATAATGTCTGAAAAATCATGAGATTTTAATACCACATGTACTGAAAATAAGTTTCTTGCTCAGCAAAAGGTTTGAGTATATAAATGGACATATAATGTCACTATCTATTTGTCATTACCTATCTATCATCTATATCTCTCACTCTGATTATCTATTGATATTGTAAGGCACCCAATAGGAGAAAGAGAAAAGAACCTGGAAACAAAGAATTTTTAAAATTAATTACTCAAGCAACTTTTGACCAAAGATGAAAAAGATAGACATATATATTTATACATATATATGATTATATATGTGATTTATCATGTTTACTAGCCTCTGAAATGTTCCACTATGCTGGACATGGTAGATATCTGCTCAATTCAATTGTGAATTCTTGTGACCATTCAGTACTTAAAATTGCCTAGGGCAGTGGAATAAGCAGTTTTTAAAATATTTTTTATTTATTGAATTAAAATGCAAATGGTCATTGCATTAAACAAAGCAACTGCAGAAGAGGTGGTGGGTAAAATGACAAGCTACGTGTGAAAATCTTATCTTCTACAAAGGAGAAAGAAATGAAATGCTTTGATTATGAGATATTAACAGGGCAGATTGCTGGAAATTTGAAGATACATGTTGCAAATGACTCTGAGAAGCTCAGTAAAGTTCATCACAAATACTTTGCTATTGTAAAATCAAAAGTAGAAGGGTCCCTACATGTCAAAGAAAGGTCATAAAGGTAACATTTTTGCTAACTCAATTCAGACAATCAAGAGATTGTAGCCCTGAGCATGAGAAATTGCAGACCCCTTCCATGGGATTTAAATTTGTATAGTCAGCTGAGAATAGGAAAAAGTGAGTCAAAACCTGCTTTGGCTTGACAAAACAAGAAAAAAAAAATTGCACTGCTGCACAAACCTGATGAATGACTCAGAACCTGGAAGAGGCTGGTGTTGGGGCAAGGAGATTCTCTTCCCTTATTCCTTTCACAAATCCACTTGGGTTTAAAGCAGCACTTAATAAAAAGAGACATCAAAGGAAAGACAGAAAGCCTGGGCTCTGCCATTAAATTTTTAAACATTCTTTTTCTCTCCCTCTCTCCCTCCCTCCTCCCCGCCCCTTTCTCCCTTCCCTCCCTCCCTCTTTTTGTTCTGTTTTTGCTTTCAGTTTTATAGATAGTTCCAAAGACCACTGAGAAGTAAGGCATGGTAAATAATTCACTGAAAGGCAAAATGGCGAATAGGGGATAGGACAAGAGTTTGAAAGGCAGGGGACCAAGTGAAGTAGTGAGAATCTTCCAGAAGCCAGTCAGTTCTCAAAGAGGCTGTTTAAATGTAAATAAATAACTATGTGCCTACTGCTGAAGAGAATGCATTACAGCAGGTTCTGCCTCTTATTCCCAGCCTGGGAGCTGTGCTCTCTCAGCTTCATTGTTGTGAAGGAGAATACACATTATGTAACATGAAGCTTCATTTTTTTTTAATGTGAATGCATTTAGTAAAAACAACTCAACAGCAGACTATTACCATTGTAACAAAGAAAGCTGCTTATATCATGATCCCCCAGGATGAAAAAGGAGTCCAGGACATTTGGGCAAACTTATTTAAAACAAAAACATATTATTATTCTCAAATATGTCTTATTCTCATGTATGTGATGGATCCATGTGTATTTGTACCTCAGGCTAGGCACAGGTGGCTGACACTTAGAATCCTAGCTACTCAGGAAGCTGAGATCTGGGATGGATGTTGGAAGCCAGCCAGGGCAGGAAATATTAACCATCAAAAAGAAGCTAGGAGTAGATTTATGACTCAAGTGGTAGAACACTAGCCTTAAGCAAAAAAAAGCTCAGTGCACAGGCCTTGAGTTCAAGCCCCAGATGAGCACCCATAGATAGACAGACAGACAGACAGATGAAAATATCTTGTCAGCATGAAGGTAGTTTGTTTTGTGTTTCTGTCCATTAAATTAGTCTTTGCAAACAACTTGAAGCTTCAGAATAAGAAATGTGAATATAGGAAAACCAGAAAAACTAAAATGTGAGCTATGAGTTGGTCAAGAATAGGGCTGACCTAGGTATTTCTATATGTTCTTTAAGGATTATAATCTGAGTAAACTCTGCTATATCAATTGCTCTTTGAAAAACAAATTATCCAATAAGGACTGACCCATGTGACCAGGTGCATTTCATCATTCTGGTTTTCTGGATGTTCTGCTCTTGTTTGTTTCTTGCCTGAACAATATTTATATAGATATGTTCTAGGCAATAATGAAAGCACTGGAGTAACACAATCAAGTTAGAGAGGGAAAAGAAACTGAAACATTGGCATTTCAATCAACATTCATTTTCTTGGCAGGAAGAAATAAATCAGAGACACTGTTTTTATGCTGTTATTTGAAATCATAAAAAGTGATGAAACTGATCAATATTATACAAAAGCCTTTTAAGAGGCAATGTGAAACATTCCAACAAATGGGGGTGGGGGGGAGAACGCTTTGAAAACATCCAGCCAGAAGTGACAGCCGAATTGATTTAAACGAAATAAGAAAACGACTATAGGCAAATACTGTTGATTTTGTAGCATAACAATACTGCTTCTAATGTGTTTTCTGATTGAATTAATTGCACTTTTTCTGTTCTTCTCATGTTCCCTTTCCATCATTACTGCCATGCGTTTAACCCATCGTGATGTGTTACCACTGATATTTCTTTCTTAACGCCTTTGTTTGCATATGTATTCGTTTGTTTCATTTGGCGGGTTTGGAACCCAGATCCCACTGATCCAGTTGATTATTATCCTTTGCTTGATGATTTCCCCACCTCCGTGCCAGATGTGTCCACCCCCATGCTCCCACCAGTAGGTGTCCAGGCTGTGGCTCTGTCCCACGAGGCGGTGAGGGTCAGCTGGGCCGACAACTCTGTCCCTAAGAACCAGAAAACATCCGACGTGCGACTTTACACTGTCCGGTGGAGGACCAGCTTTTCTGCCAGCGCCAAATACAAGGTGAAGATTTCACTGATTGCATGAAGTTTAAACTGAACTGCCGTGGGTTTGATAGGCTGTCTTCAAGAGCTTCCTGAACTGTCGCGAAGTATTTGTGAAAGTGGCTTTACATAGGAAAAGAAAGCATTTTAATAACTCACAATCTAAAATTAGTTCCCAAAAATTAGATCTTAGGAAACAAATATTAGACATAATAAAAAAAAAAAGAAAAAAAATCAGGAGACATAAACTGCTATTTGAATTTAACCAGATGCTGGGTATGTATCCATAACTTGATCCTGCATGGGAGAACACCATTTTACTTTATATAATAGCAGGTAAAATAAAATTTTATTGATCACATTTTCTGATAAAATTTATTGATAAATTACTGATAAAATTTTCTCCTTTGGCTTTACTGTTTTTCTTTCCATTTGGAAACTAGTTTGACACTGTTAATAATAGAGAGAAAGAGACTCATCTTATGGAAAATGTAACTAGGAATAGATACTAAGGTATTTTTGTGTAACTCTTTCCTTCTTTCCTCCTTTCTTCCTTCTTCCTTCCTTCCATCCCTTCTTTCCCCCCTTCCTTCCTTCCTTCCTTCTTTCCTTCCTCCTATCTTCCTTCCCACCCCCTTTCATTTTGGCCAGTTCTAGGGTTTTAACTCAGGGCCTAGGTCCTGTCCTTGAGCTGTTTTGCCCAAGGCTAGTTCTCCACCAACCATGTCAGTTATGGGTCCACTTCAAGTTTGTTGGTTTGTTTTTTTTTCGGGGTGGGGTGGGGTGGGGTGATTATTAGAGATAAGGGTCTCATGGTCTTTTCTGCCCAAGCTGGTTTGGAAACTTGATCCTCAGCTCTCAACCTCCTGAGTAGCTAGGATTACTAACCACCAATACCTGGTACTATTGACTTTCTTTAACATTGACTTCCTTGTCTACCTTTGAAAAGACTTTCCTGTGGTAAAGAAAATTCAAACTACTAATACAAACGATAACAGCACATGTCCCCATCCTCATTGCTGAGCTACATCCCAGCTCCTCTAAGCACTCTTGGTACACATTTGAGACACTGCCATTGCCAATTTCAAGTCTCTACTGGCCAACCTCTGCACCTCTATCTAAGAGTTATTAACTAAACAATTCTATTACCCAAGTATAAACAACAACAAAAAGATCAACGAGTGATTGTACACTCATTCTCCAACTGTAAAGTTGTAAAACATAGAGAAGTCATTCATCTAGAAATAAAACTTGCTCTTGTTATCTTACTTCATGTGTTGCATATAACTTTTGAAATGAAATATCTGTTCAATTGCATCGATATAGTTGAAAGGATTCTGAAGCTATTCAACTGGGATAATATTATCAACACACATTTCAAACTTAATGCTTTGCCAGAGTATACCTGGGAGTAAATATAAATCTTTGGTAATAAGAAAGAATGTAAATAACTCCGACAATAAAGGGATACCACCACTCAACCCTGGCCCTTCAGTTTCAGAGCACACACTTTCATCTCTATTCTTTGCCCCTAGCATAGAGTGGCTCTCAGGGAAAATTATCCAGCATTTCTTCCACTGAAATACTATCTCCCTTAATCCAACCTCAAGCCAGTGATGATTGGGGTTGGGGAAGGGATGAAAACGTCCTTTGGGAATTTCTGCCTCCAATCTGAAATCCCATGGATAATTCTGTTAAGTCTGCTTTTTTTCTTCCTGTAACCATGCTGGATCTGATTCTCATCTCTTTCAAATTTTAAATCACATACAACTCACATTTCACCACAAATCAAATTTTAGTGGAAAGCATTCAAGAAACATTTTTCTTTAGTTGTGCTGAACTGTTAGACTAGGAAACAAAATCTCCAGGCAAGTCCAGATAGTGTCATTGTTATAACATACATAGTAATTATCCCATATGTTTCATTATAGTACTAGATTTAAGACTCAGCACAATCATAAATAAAGGTAACATTATCAGAAAGGACAATCAAGAAAACATATGAAAGTATTAAAAATATCTCTTTATAGGTTGTCCAATTTTAAGTTTACTTTTAAAAGATGACTTTCTCACTTTCAAATTTTTATATGCATAATTGCTATAGTTTGTAGGTTCATTCATTTCACAGAATGGCCACAGACCCTTTGCCAGACTTTGAAATTTTCTAAAGACAATGATTATTTTCTGAAGAATGGTTTGAGCTCCAAGATTTCTTGAGGCAAATGATTTCAATTGAATAGTTTGTACAGCAGACGAGGAATATTGAGCCTCATAAAGAATGCCTGTAAAGTGAGACTCAAACCCAAAGGGATTTGATTTTAACTATGCCTTTTCCCATTATCCTCCCTAAGGCTTTCAATTACTATTGTGCCATCCTTCACACACACACACACACACACACACACACACACACACACACACACACCATGCTGTACCTACTCCTGAGATAAAGAGCTTTAGAAAAAAAAGTAGGATATGTTGAGTAGCATAGAAAAATAAAGGATGTAGGCATTCTACCAGAAAGATACGTAAACAATTTAAAGAAATAATAGATGCTTTTGTTTCTGCTTTGCTATTTTCAAATTACTGTCTTAGCAAATGCTTCATTTCTCTTACCAATATAGCTTCATACCATAAACAAGGCAAGAGAGACAAAAAGAATAAAGAGAAAGCAAAACTGTACACAAAATAAAAAGAACTGGGCTCAAACATTAGCTATGCTAGGATATTTCATGTTAGTTATCTGAGTCTCCATTTTCTTAGCTCTAAACTGGAATCTTCTTATAAACTATAAGAAGCCTAAGTAAATACGCATAGTTTATTATGGGCATAGGTGTATGTGTATGTGGCTTGATGGAGATATGGGTAGAGGGTAACTTGACTAATTTCTCTGCTGAAGCTAAGCTAGAACTAATATTTTTCCCTACAAGAGTAGCCTTAGAAATCTTTAGTCCAACCAAGCCAAGCCACAATCTTGATATTCATGTTTAGTTATCCAAAGCTATGTTGTCACTCCCAATTAAATGAAGGAATTTTCTATCATTTCTATTAAGATATTTATTCTTATGCTGTTTTACATGAATGTCCACATTTGTTAACAGTTCCTTAGAATTCTCCAGATATAATAAAAATGTACAGAATATTGGTGGTGGTTCAAGACTCAGTCTCCTTCCTCAAGATGAAACTCAATAAGAAATTTGACTCCCAAATTGCATGTAACATTGGATAATTCGTGAACCATTGTGACTGACATTTATTTAATTCTAACACTGGACCTCTAACTATATTACATGACTTATTTCACATTCAAATTAATGCTGATGTGAGTACCATGTTTACCTCCTCATTACAGATGAGGAAACTGAGCATCAGAGTACCACTGTCTGGGGATTCTGTGTTTCCAAAAGCAACTTGCCATAACTTCCCAAAGTGTGGCTGGGCTTAATGGTTTAGGATAAGTACTACCCTTCTGCGAGTTCCCAGAGCTAACTGAATACATTTGTGCTAATTATAGAGTGCAACTCTGTCATTCTAAAACTTAAGTAAAGATTATCTTGCTTAGTTGACCCTGTAATGGTATCTCATTTCCCCTCTTAGTTCCAGGTAGAAGACTTAGGTGTTAGAAATGATCACAGCCCAGGGCATATTTGATGTTCTGTTTCACCCTTTCACTTACTTGCCTGCTACTTTGTGTTTTATTTGGTGGGATTCCATCATCTTGATGATACAAAGTACTTTAATGTTTATAGAGGCCATATTTTACAGCTGTTTTAAAGATCTTCTGATAAATGTTTTTGAAGTCATCAATTTAACAGGATAGACGAGCATATCATGGGAATGTTATTAGTACAGTTAAATATTTACTTAGTGTCATAACAAAATATAGGACTTTTCATGGTTATAACCTAACCTAAGAAAGATTCACGATAGAATAAGGAAGATTTACCATATTACAGTATTAAGAGAGAGATAGATAAAATGTCTGTCTGGGGGTGAGGATATACAACAAATGTAATAAGTAGAGAAGCAAAAGTCAATATTAAGTTTGGAAGAAAACCAAGTTCTAAATAGCACCCATAAATAGGCCTTTAAAAGAGACCTAAATAGTTTCAAATCTGACAGATCATATGGGAAATATGCTTTAACCTAGGAGACTGATATGTTTTCACATCATTACCACATTGACATTTGCACAAGCAATAAAGATGTAATATATGTCATTTAACTTTATACTAAAAATAACTTTAATTTTCGTAAATGGCAAGGATGGATTCAGAAGGCTAAAAACCTACCATTTTCATACCAATAGCATCCTTTAATATTTATCTAGTTTGTTGTTCCTCTCTGGATCAATTGCATCCATTTCCATCCTTAAATGGTGCTTTAGGGTGAAGTATGTACAAAGAAAGACAATCACACTGAACAGAACTCCTTATAGACTATGGAAAAAGCAAAGTTTGTAGATTTTAGAAACATGATAAGCAGTAGAGTGTTCATAAACTCCTTTTATTACCAGTGGAAAATGATAGTGTTAATCTACATAAAATACATCACATTAAACTCCCCTCTCCCCAGATTTAAATTACAAATAAACTTAAGTTTAGATCAGAGCAGACAACCTGCAGAAATGGCATTAGCAGATCAAAATGAAGTTTTTCCAGTTGTTCAGCTATTATGTCACTTAGGAAAATTAGATCAGCTAGTGGCCTCTTTGAACAACATAATGCTTGATTTTATTGATCATGTTTATTGTGTATAATCAGCATACAGAAACTTGTCAATGGAGAAGCAGAGTCTGTGCTGCTACTGTGTTGAAATTCATTTTTCCCTAGCTTATTTGATAGTCTGCTGCTTGCATGATTTGATTATTTACTGAGTTGATCAAGTTCATTTGTTTCATCTGTGCTTATTTCCTACTTGTGTAGTCAGAAGACACAACATCGCTCAGCTACACCGCAACAGGCCTGAAGCCAAACACAATGTATGAGTTTTCAGTCATGGTAACAAAGAACAGAAGGTCGAGCACGTGGAGCATGACAGCACACGCCACCACCTACGAGGCAGGTATGTGAAGAAAGACTGGGCGCCTCCGATTCTGCAGGAGTTCAAACATGCACACTGTGGCTTCCCAACCACATCGTCTCCTACCGGGAATGGTGTATCCTTTATATTCCATAGCCCATGAGAAACTACTAGAATTCTCTCTCAAAAATGAATCTCTAATGGATGAAATAGTATATTATATATATGTTGTATATAATCATATCAATGATATATAATGCGCATAGTATATTATATATTATATAATATATTTATATGTTTTATTATATATTAGACAATAATATGATAATATATTCTATATTATTGATATATAATATAAAATAAAGTTAAAATGTTGCATATTTTACAATTTTGTGTGACAGATTACAACAAAATAATATACATTACCTATTGCAATAACATAAATAATATATGTAATAATTTATATACATAATGGTATATACAAAAACTATATAATATATTATATATAATTATATATAATATATACGTGCATATAATACATACATGTATATGACTTATATGTATGGAATATATGTAATCCTATATATTACATATATGACATATGTATACTATGTATGTAATATGTAATACATTTGGAATAATATAGTATGTATTATAATATTAAATGTACATTATATATTATATGCTTATTAGTACCTGTATTATATATATCATCTATATGTATATATAGATATAGAAATAGATGTGTGTGTGCACACACACCATTTACTCCATTGGAGAATTAGTCATGTAATGAATATTATATATAATCTTTAGAATGTTAATTTATGGGACCTGAATATGAATCCTCCTGTCAATACATTTAATGAAAGAGTAGAAATCTATCTGATGATCTATATTCAAAAGAGTTGTGTGATAGAAATAGTCATGACAGATATTTGTTGTTTTGAGAAATTAGATACAGAAGAAAATTTTTCCTTAAAGTGTTGTTTCACAGATAATTTCTCTACATAAGGACAGCTGCATATGGGAAGACATTTCCAAGTGGTCTTGTTCATTCTTTGGAAATGGGGCAACATAGTAGAAAACTGTTATACAAATTGAAATATCTCAGTTCACTGATGATACAGTTCACTGTATAAAATTCACTGTAAATTTCCTTGGCCCATTTATTATGGATCATAAATATAGAGCTTATAACACTAACAAAGATGGGATGTATTTAATTTAGAAGTCACAGAACTCCACATCTGAAAAATGCATCCTTTTACACTGGTTTTATAGTATCGTATCATATCATATAGGCTAAACTACAGTAAGAGCATACAAGTTTTTAAAAATCCAGTGAAACTCTTCTCTGAGTAGACTGAAATTCCATCTACCTTAGAATTTGTTTCATAGCATTAAAATATTATTTTTTCTATTTTGGATGACTACCTTACATTTTTCTACCTTCTGCAATATAATTTTTCTAGTTAGTATAACCACACCCTTTTCCTGTCACATGTCATATATATGTGTATGTATATGTGTATATATATATATATCTGTCAAAATTTTACTTTGGTCTCAATGGATAGAAATTCTTAAGGAGTTTAGGACTAGCTAAATGAAATATATGAAATGAGAAGTATAATAGATCTCCTCTACCTTTTATTACTTGAAAATAAATGAATGAATTTAAATGAAAACCAGTAAAAACAACTAAAATTATACTAAAACCTCTCTTTCTGACTGTAATGAGTAGTGATTTTTATCTTAAAACAAACAAATTCATGTTACCATTTCATAAGTATAAAATGCCCAACATCTTACTTGATAAATGTACCTTATTGTTCTATATTCATCTGCCTGACATTGTGAAGGCACCAATGGTAAGACTCATTACAAAGCAAAAGATATTAGCTCTGGGAAATGTGATTAGTAGAAAGGATGATTGTCAAATCAGAGAATGATCAGGACATAGGTGGAAATAGCATGTGGCTGAGATCCCAGGGTGATGATGAGAAGCAGGAAGTAATTCGCAAATGTCTGCAGGCTTTATAACTGTGAGAAGGAAATTAGGTGAATGAAGGAACATTAGGGTTTGCTTCAAAGTCTACAATAACATAAAATCTCTCTGGGGTTTCATAGGCTGGATGGCTTATGCGCAGGATATGAGTAGCTGGAAAATACTTGAAAGAACATACTTTATGCTGTGCAGATGTTATTTTATTTTGATTCACTTTGGTAAAATAAAAATAACAGGAAAGATACTGGAATAAGTAGGCTTTGGAAAGGGCCAGGACCTGCTTTAGAAATGAAAACTTATAGGTGCACCCTTTTAGGGTGCTGTGATCATGTTGTAAGGTGAATCCCGTCAGCCAGCTACAGAAAATCCACATTTTGAGAGATTGAATTGGGAGGCTTTATTAAAAGGCCACCATTGGCAGCAGACTACTGTCACAAAGACCTGCAGCCTCATGAATATGCTTAACACTGTTAGAAAACCGAGTGGTGAGAACAGGAGAGAAAAGAAAGAGCAGAAAAGCAAAAGCAACAACCCAGATGGATGCTAATGGAGAGCTGAAGTGGGATGCTGGGGTGCTGGGGTGACTGGAGCAGAGCCAGGATAAGGACACAGCACAGGAGGCATGGCGTAATGCTCTCTGAGCCGGTCTGACCCTAAGGTAGGGTCAGGTCAGGGGCCAGGGTCACAGGAAACTCAAGAGTCTCCCAAGAGTCTCCCAAGTTCAAGGCATAGGACCGACAGGTCTAGTAACCTGTCATCCAAGTTCCAGTCCTTGCCTCTGTAAATTCAGGCACGCCTATCATCTGGGAAGTGGGCTTCCCTGAGGCTAAACAACATGATACATTTATATATCCTCTCTCAGGATCTAAATCACACGGTGTATCTGCAATTCAAAGACTGGCTTTTCTCACCTCTAGGCCTTTGAAGCCAGGTGAAGAGCCTTATCCGCTGGTTAGGTGACAGGATGGCTGTGGGAACAAGGTGACTTACTTAGACTTAGTCTTTCCCTTTCTTCAATCACAGTGCTTTGACTCTGTGCTTTCCATCTTGAGCCCAGAGACTCAACTTCTCAGAAGAGAGAGCTTTACTGATATCCCTTCAATTAAGAGATCACACAGCTAAAGACAGGGTGGGACAGAGATCATTAACTCTCAACTCATGTTGCTATCAAGCTTGTATGACTCAGAATGTTTGTTCTTTAAAGAGCCCAGTGCTTCTCTCTAAGGAGAGGAATGCAGATGTGATCTTGGCAATCCAAATACAAAAGTCCTGCTCTGATCTCCATAGCAGAAATATTCTAAATCTTGAATGTTATCCTCCATTCATGCACTCACTCAAGAAATGCAAGGGCAGAAAGATAGTTTGAAAGCTAGAAATATCAGAGAGCAGGGTTTATGTAGTTGAACAAGTTACTCATCACAGTCCAAGCTTGGTTCTAATAATGTTCACCAGGCCCTGAGGCAAACACTTTGTATCAGAGGTAAATACAATACAGGTTATATCTTCGAGTGAATAATAATCCAAAAGGAGAATAGTAATTCAAAAAGAAGAAAAGGATTTTGACAAAATCCTGCAGCAACGTGAGAAATAACATTCAAAAAAATTAGGGTAGGTTGAAAATCACAACAAATGGATGGAAGGACAAATTCTCTGTAGTGAACAAAGGGAGGTTGTTGGAGGGAGAGGATGCTTAGCTATGGGCGAGGTGGCTCATCAGGGACCAACCTGCTACTGCATGATTTTCAAAGGAAGAGAGCAGCATGGAAAGCAGATGTCACAAAGATTTATTCGAGATAAGAATGGCTCAAAGTGACTAGATGGCAGTATTTGGGGGACAATGGGAAAACAGGCCTGAAAAGAAAGTACAAATCCTAGAAGATGTGCTTTTTATTACCATTGGTGTCTGTGGAATAAAGGAGTGCTCAGGGAGTCAGTAAAGTAGTACTTGTGTACATTTGGGATATTGTGTGTGTGTGTCCATTTGGTCTATGTGCATGTGCATGTTGAGGAATGTAGAAGAACTCAGCCAAGCTGGTGAATAGAACCATCACTTCAGGAAGTGATTTTTTAATGTCAAAAGTGATCATTTTACATTAAAAATAATAATTGAACATTAAAATGTTATACTCTTTTAACACTTTTTAAAACCACAGGACATTATTATGAACTATGGTTACCATCCAGTATAACAGATACTAAAGTTTATTTCTGTCATGTAAGTGAAACTTTGACATCGTGATGAATAGCTTTTCCTTTCCCATCCAAGTCTCCCTCAATGCACCCACTACCCCCAAGCCACGGTGTTCCTGAAGCAGGCCAGAGATTTACTAGTGATAGTAGTAGAGATAATGGCTGTTAAGGTGATGGGTTGGTTATTCATATAATAATCTTAAATATTTGAACCATTAATTCTATCCAATATTGCAATTGGTAAGAATTTATGTAGCACCCAAAATAAATGGGCTGTTTGGGGAAGAACTAACTCTTCCACGTGTTTTGAAGGCAAATGTTGAATAGTTACCTCTTTTGATTGCTAGAACCTGTTAAGTGAAGCAACCTAACTGTAAGTTGTGTTTTCTAAATAAATATCTATTTGAATTTTAACATAGATCAGGAAAAATAATCTGATTACTTAAAAAGGTCCTTTAATTTCTTTCTTTCTTTAAATATTCCCTTTTATGCTTGACATAATTAAGTCAAAAATAATAATCTAAATCAAAATGTAACTCTATCTTACTTTCTACCCGTGATGTTCAAACTGTGTTGAATGAACTCTTTAGGAGAATAATGCTTCTTTAAGAGACCATTGCCTCTATGGTATTTTGCCCTAACAAGTCCGGTTTTCTTTCCATAGTGTCTTTTATTTGAATTCTTTAACCTTTGGTTTCTCTTTATTCAAGGAGCAGCTATGCTTGACTTACAGGTTGTCTTTATTCTCTCCTCCTCTTCTTCCGTGTCTTTCTCCTTTTCCCCCTGTTCTTTTCTACCTTTTCCTTTGAGCCTTCTGTCTCCTACATTGTTTTTTTGAAGATATAAATATGTTCAGTACCCTGTAAAAATATTAAAATGAGATATAAGTTTGAATAACTTAGAACCCAGTACTCTTAAGGATCAGAACAGTATGAGTGACATGGTATATGGAAATCATGAGAGTTACTTTATTTTAGCTCATATTTGTAACTCTATTCAGGAAGTTACTTAAAATAGAGTGTAGATAAACACAGATTTACGGCTATCTGACAAACAGAAGAACCAAAGAGAATGGGTAGAGATGGGTTCAGATTTAGAGACCATGTTCTACTTGTCTTGCAAGACACTGGATTCCTATTTAACACAGGAAAATACAGCTTAGATATCCTCTACATTTGCCTTTGTCCAATTAAGTGAATCAAGAAGACTGAATATTAGACTTGGAGCACTGTTAGCTATTTGATAGGAAAACATGTTTCTCAAAATACAGAAAACTAGAAAACAGATGGAGAGGTCTAGGAAACATACTGTCCTGGATTGGCCAGTATATTTTCTCTCGAAAAGTAGATAGAGCAATCTATCAATAGATAGAGATATACACACATATATACATATATATAATTAAGCATAATATTTTCAAGAAGTAGCTCCCCAAAAAGCAGAGTTTCATATTTATTGCATGCCAGAATCATGTCAAGATGCCCTTGAACTCCTTTCCTCCATACTTTGCTTTCTTGTTTAGAAGATGACTAGTATGTTATATAAGCAATATATCTTAATGCAAATTGTAACTCATTGGTTTGTTTTGTATTTAAGGAAATATAGTAGTATTTTATTAAGTTTTAAAAGACAATTGTAGCAGAATTTTTTTCTTGCAGATAAGTACCCATCAATCTCACTATCTATATACTGTCCTTGTTCCTATAACGGTTTTTCAACTCTCAGTGTGAGCTCACTTTACAGCACTTGCCAATGCACATTCCAGATTTGGAGTTGTTTTATTCCACTTGAAGTCACACCTTAGAAATCATGTATCTTACATGGATATCCTCTAGGTTTTACATTTTTTTCGTTGCTTGTGTAAGTCAAATCCTTGTAATAGACTGTCAGTGGCACAACCAACACAACACGCTTCATGATAGATTCTAAGTGCCAACATCATGATTAAAAGTTCCACCATTGTCTGGTTCCTTTCACAACCATTGACAAGGCCCTGTGTGTTTCTCCTCTCACAGCCCCCACCTCTGCTCCCAAGGACTTGACCGTCATTACTCGTGAAGGGAAGCCTCGCGCTGTCATTGTGAGCTGGCAGCCTCCCTTGGAAGCAAATGGGAAAATAACTGGTAAGCACCCAACTTTCTTCCCCAGGTTTCCCCAAAGATTGCTTGCCTCACATTTTTCTCTTTCCCTGAGTGTTTGAGTCTGTATCCGCAACTCAGTTTGCTTCCTGACCTTCCCTGTTTATCCTTTTGTGATCCCCTACTGACTGAAAATTCTCTAATGGTGCATACACAGACTTGAATGTACTTCCTTTGAGCGGCTTTTTGCAAGATGTGTGTTTCCATTAGGATAGACCTTTGTTTTTCATCTTATAAGGCATTAAGCTAACCTTCTCATAAAGTGCCTCTGAGAATAACTGGCTCCAAATAAGCTGGATGTTTGGTAATTATAAAATACAAAAGATGCCTAATGCCCATGCATTTTTGTATAGCATATATGAAAGAGGTTAATCTGAAATTTTTTTTTAATTTTGTACTTAGCTTTTTAAATTTCTATCCTAGGTTTTAGCTTCTTACTTAAACCATAAGGTTCAGAAAAATACTTAATATTGACTGACAGAAATTGAACATAATGAATATTTTACAGTGACAGATTTTATTTTGTCAAATATTACTGATAACATCAATGCCTAATTAAGCATCCATTAGAAGCCTGTAATGTTAATTCAGTATGAAAAATATAATGGGATTTCATCAGAGATTTTGCATTTAAATGATCACTTTAAGCTTTTAATAGGTGTCTCCATAGCATATAATTATTATGAAAAATATTGTATGACTCCAAATATGCACGTTATAGTCCAATTAACTGGAACCATCCAGTTAGAAGCATGTAAGAATCACCCTGCTTCTTCTTTTATGCATACAAGACGTGGCTAGCTGTACTGCAAATTAACAAAGCAATTCTGTGTCTAGGTGACCAGAGAGAAGCATAGAAATTGCAGTCTCAGAAGGCACAGTTACCGTGTGTGGAGTTACATTCTCATATCTACAGAAAGAAAGAATAATGTGAAAGTTCCACATGTGATTGAAATTTAAGATTTGTCTTCTGTAGGAAATTGCTTTTAGGGCAAGAGCAAGCCAAATTTTCATTTGCGCTGATAAATATGAAAAAAGAAGAAGAAAAGCATAAAACTCCCTCCATATATTTTATGTTCAGTTGTTAGTATGTCAGGCCTTTTCAAACTGAGGTTGACTCATTCCAATTTACTCTTTTGCTTCTCAGTACCATCATTTCCTCACAACAGTTCTGTTTCAGTGCTTTGGTAGTTTTGCATTATTTATATTTTATTTCATGAGAAACAGTTATTTGTAAACATAAATCACTATACATAAATTTAGGAAGGCAAATGAGAAAGGCAACCAGAGGGTCATGCCTATAATCATAGCTACCCAAGGGAATGAGATATGAGGATCATAGTACAAAGATAGCCTGGGCAGATAAATCCAACAGACTGTTATCTCCAATTAATCAGAAAAAAGCCAGAAGGGCTCAAGTGGTAGAACACCAACCTTGAGTAAAACAGTCAAGCAAAAGCACAAGGCCTTAAGTTAAAGTTAAAGACCCAGTACTGGCACCAAAAGAAGAAGAAAATATTGGTGGGTCTGACGAAAAAATATTTTTGATGAAAGGATAGCAAAAGAGATATTTTCCATCACTTAATTTATAATGCTTATTTAAGTAATTCTTTCCAAATAGTCAATATGAATCAATAGACTACCATTTCAACTTAAAGGCAGTATAATATTGATTTTCCAAGGGGGGAAAAAAACAGAATTCTAGCCAATATTGAGAAGTACAATTTAATTTTCTCAATATCATTCTAGGTGTCAAGATTTCAATACTTGTATAAGAAACCTTGTTCTCATATGTTAGAGATATCTGTTCAGTCATTCTCACTAATTAAAACCCATCTTTCACAGTGGAAAAGCAAAGGTACAAGAAGCATTTTTTTTTTTGCCTTTAAAAACCTGCCTCAATTATTAAAGCAAAATTAGGATTGTCAAGTGATATGTTGATTGAATTTCCGCAGGGAGCAAATATTAAGAACTCTTCAGAGAAAATCTGTTCCATGTAGACTTTGGTTCTTACAGTCAAATTCTTCCCCCAAATAGGATAATAAAATATTCAGAAGATTGTTCTAGGCCACCAGGCAAAAGGCAAGATTTACTCTTCTGAGCTGGAAATGGAAATGCAAAAGAAAATGTGAGCCTTTTTCCAGTGCAGTATATTCTTCTAAGATGCTATGTCTCTTTTCCAAAATGGACAGTAGTATAAAATGCTGCTAAGAACCCAGGCTACAAAGGGGATGCTTGGGCAGCTTGTTTAACCTTTTTTATTTGTTTTGTACCTCCTCCCCTGAAAAATAAGGACAGAAACAGTCCCTTCCTCAAAGAATGACTCTTGTCTCATAAAATCCCTAAGCCATTTTTCTTCCCATTTTAAGACAGTCTTCCCACATTTTCTTAATGCTTCTCTCCAGAACACAAGTCTTTTGTTCCTCTGATTTCTTTCTCTGGAAAAGGATCTGGACTAGAGTCAAAATGATTCATATATGATACTATATATTATGCAAATATGATTCTAATATGGGAGTGCCTTGTTGGGTTAACCATCTCAGAATGTTTTGCAGACTAGATAGCACATAATATTTTGGTTTTTTGGTTAATTAGGGTGGATTAGAGATAAATGAGGTAGAAAAATAAGGAGGAGGAAATAATAGAAAAACAAAGGGACTTGGACATGCAAAACTAAATAGGTAGACATGTGAAAGTAGTGAGAAACAATCATTTTATTTCACCCTACATGATTGTGTAGAAATCTAGAATATAAGACTTCATCAATAAATTTAATATCCTTTTAATAAGGCAAGCTTACACAACTAAATTACGTTGCATTTTTTCCTATTGCCATTATTGGGATAGAATCATGTAAACTGCTTTTCTTCTCTCACTACCTAGTTCTCAATTTTTTTAAAATACAGACTTCCCCTTAAAAATTAGGAAACCGGGCTGGGGATATGGCCTAGTATTCCTCAGCACCACATAAACAGAAAAAGCCAGAAGTGGCGCTGTGGCTCAAGAGGCAGAGTGCTAGCCTTGAGCAAATAGAAGCCAGGGACAGTGCTCAGGCCCTGAGTTCAAGCCCCAGGACTGGCAAAAAAAAAAAAAAAATTAGGAAACTGGCTGGGCATCAGTGTTCACGCCTGTAATCCTAGCTACTCAGGAGTTTGAGATCTTAGAACTGTGGTTCAAAGCCAGTCTGGGCAGGAGAGCACATATGACTCCAATTACCTACCAAGAAGCCCAAGTAGTAGAGTGCTAGGCTTGAACATAAAAGCCCAGGGACAGTGCTGAAACCCTGAGTGTGTAATTTTAACATAGATAAAATCACAGTGAGGGTAAATATTTCATTCTCATTTGAAAAATGAGGAAATTCAGAAGCAAGGGTAGCTGACCTAAATGGTCTGTTCTGCAAACTTCATCTCCACCATACAGGACAACAGCCAATGAAAACTTGAGCGAGGGCTGGGAATATGACCTAGTGGCAAGAGTGCTTGCCTCCTACACATGAGGCTCTCGGTTCGATTCCTCAGCACCACATATATGGAAAACGGCCAGAAGGGGCGCTATGGCTCAGGTGGCAGAGTGCTAGCCTTGAGCAGGAAGAAGCCAGGGAAAGTGCTCAGGCCCCTAGTCCAAGGCCCAGGACTGGCCAAAAAAAAAAAAAAAAAAGAAAAGAAAAACAAAACTTGAGCAATTTCATTATTGTCATGAATGTAACACTTACATACTTACAGACTACCAAACTTCATTTAATGAGTTTCAGCAGCTATTATGTGAAGACCATTTTATTAAGTTTTTCTGAGGAATAAAAAAGTAATACAAAATAGGGTTCCTGAACTAAAATAATGTTTTTATCCTTTTGAAGAGATAAGACATGCACATAATAAAAACTTATTTTTTTACCCCTATTAAGGCCTTCTTTTCAATAGATAGGACTCTTTAGGGATTAAAACAGAGAAAGACGTCGCCCAAAATATGAAGATTTGTTAGTGATATTTAAGATGAAGACTGGGTTAGAAACGGTTATCCCTGAAAATTACTTTTTCTTATCCAAAGATATTTTGCAATTCCTGATCCAATGATATTTCACAAAATAATTTTGAAATATAATCTTCCAATTTTAATATTTATCAGAGGCAAGCGTTAAAGAGAATCTTCACATTTTGAAGCATTCTTTACATTAACAATTGCCATTCCTATGCTAGAACGTCAAGCAACTTCAAGATATTTGTATTTGTATCATTGACATTGCAACAAATGTGTATGTGAGTATGTATGTATACATATATGTACATATGCACATATATATTTCAGATAACAACTGAGATAATAATTCTTTGACTTGTGATCACAGAAAAAATCTAGGAAGCAGATTAATAGGGTTAGCTTTAATTTATTGAACTAGGTATTTGCTATACAATAATATTACTGTGAATTTACACTTTTTTCTCAGTTTCTGTGTGTTTGAATCTCATCATAATTAATTAACTACTGTACTTTAGAGCTTCTTGCAAGACTTCAAGTCAAGATGTGAGTCTGACTGGAGCATGTTCTTTGACTGTGAAAATATCTGCTTCTAAGCTTATTTGGTTGTAAACAACAGCCTGTTTCTTCTTGATTTTTCTTCAAAAACCATCATCATTTCCTGCCATGTGGCCTTCTTAAGTTTACTTTATCAAAATTAAAAAATGAAGAGAATCTATAGACATTGGTAGCAAATAAAAACATAATCTTCTATAACCTACAACCTATTCAGGGAAGAGCTATCCTATAACAGTCACTATATTCCACTTGTTAGATGCATGATTTAGAGCTCACTTGAGCTTAGATGGAGGGACCACATGGGATGTAATATCAGAGAGTAGGGGAAATTGGAGTGTTCAACATTTCTTCTCCATAAAAATTCCTGCCTCAAGGTATAATTTTTATGATTTTTTTATTATTCTGTAAATTATACCAATGCTTGAGATAAATCATGAAAGTAGTCTGATTCAGGAAAAGGCAAATAGGGGGAAAATGAAAGCCACTATATGCCAAGTTTTCAGTTCTGATCTTTTTAGGAAAAAAAAATGGGTTTCTGAATGTTGATGTTTGTAAAGAGCTTAATCGTATAAAACCACAAGTGAGAACTATCCAGTTCAGAATCCAGACTGATTCCCACAGACCCATCTATACTTCTACTAGAGACTATTGATGAGTGGCACAACATCATTAAGTGCTCTTATCCTTTACAATGAGTGGCATGAAGATTATAGAAAGAAAATCTCATGATTGAAGAAGGTCTTTCTAAGCTAGGTATAGGTAAAGTTAGACATTATGCATGAGTACAATTTAAGTAAGGAAAATGATAGAAATTATGATGCATGCATGGTGTGTGAACAGGAGGGAAAGAAGGATAAGGATAATAGTCTAGTTGTGAAGAACCGTGGGGGATGCAGTATGCTGCATTATCACTTTGAAAGGGAGGAGACCTTTGCAATATAATTATGACACAGCCTGTCACTGGACTTCTTTCGTCGCTATTCAGGCAAGAAGAACTCAAAGGGAATGAATAGGATTTTTCTAATCAATTGTTTTGAAGAGAACAAGTTACAAAGCATGTAATGGAGTGCACAACCAAGGGACACTCATGGTCATGGGACAGATTACTGTAATATTTTGGTAGAAATGGGGTATTCATGTTGCATGGTCAGGTACATCCACATGGGATAGCTACCACACAAATTGGCCACTTCTAATGCTAGAAAATGAGTATTTTATTGAAACACCTGGATTCATTGCATTGCATTCTAGAATATCATAAATAAGGATGCTATTAGCATTCAAGTTACACATCCGCTATCACATAGAATGAACACCCTGCAATGACAAATCATTAATACTTTAGATGTTAACTAGGTCACCTATAACAATCCTGACTGGTCATATGTATTTTCCTTTCTAGGCTGGAAAAGAAGACATGGTTATTAGAGATTTATATGTAGTGGTAGAGGATATCATTCCAGCTCTTTACCTAACTTTCTTGGGCCACCTTTAGCTTTATCTTTGAAAAGAGAGCAGCCAGGGTTGGGCTGAATTCGCAGATTTATTGCATCAATAAAATATGATTCTTTGTTTTTATCACACTTTAACCATGTACAATTCTTTATGCTTTCCAATATATTTTTATTATTTCAGTACAAGTGAAAATAAACACTACTTATTTTCATTATTGTACTGCAGCAAAAATTCAACTGACTTATCTCTGTTTTACATGTTTTATCATGCTTATTTATTAGAGCAAACCAATAATGAGGCTTTGTCAGTAGAAGAAAGCATACTTAAAATTGTGACTGATATTTTTATTTTTAATGGCTTATTCCATTTTTTAATTGTGTGCGTTCACTCAATCCTTTATCTAATCTTTGCAGTGATAAGAAATGCTTGACAAACTGAATCATCTTGTTTCATATATGGTGGACATACAATAATCATTAGAAAGTATATGTGGTAAATATGAATAGGTGTGAGGAGAGCTAGAATATGCAGTCTATACATTAAACAAACTTACACTTGCCTATTTACACAGCTTACATCTTGTTTTATACCTTGGATAAGAACATACCCATCGATGACTGGATTATGGAAACAATTAGTGGAGACCGGCTAACTCACCAAATCATGGATCTCAACCTTGACACCATGTATTACTTTCGAATTCAAGCACGGAATGCGAAAGGCGTGGGGCCTCTCTCCGATCCCATCCTCTTCAGAACTCTGAAAGGTTTGAATCATTTCCCATGCTGCCTTCCTTCGGTGGTGGGATTATTAGGAAATAAATTTGCAGTCTGTATTGAAAGCTTCCCTATACCATTGCTTTTGGCAACATAGCTGTCTGTGGTGGCTATCCAAACTAAATTAAAATGTCCATTTATGATCACAATTTACACATCAAAGAATAAATTCTGTTAGCATGTTTTCTGCTATCAGCATAAGGCCAGCATATTTGAAAAGTCCTATTGCACATTTTAACTGGTCCTGTGTATTTTGATTCTATTCAAAATACAATGAAATCCTTCAGTCATTTCTTGAAAAAGAATATTGTTTAGATGGACTGAATTATATAAATAGCCTACTTTATTTTATTTTGAAAACTAATATATTTTATACATTAAAGGAAATTTTGATGTAGCAAGACAAAAGTTGCAAAGTCTTATTTTAAGAGCCCAGAGTAGCAACAATGAAAAAATACCTTGCTATGTGGTTATTAGGAGGAAAGTCCATATGCTTGTGAGAATATAAATAAATGTTCAATTTAAAATAGGTACATACTCACACGAAAAGAAACTCTGAACAATATTGATTACATCAAAGTAATTTTCATATTAACCTTACTGTTTTAAAGCACAGTATTATTTTTCTGAATGACAAATTTTTCTGAGCCTAACACTTTAATAATGGAAAGTAATTTGAATGTTCCATGGCTGATATTTAAAGATGTATTTAAAAATGCATTCATGGCACTGTATGCATCGTCTTAGAGGACAGCATGGCCCTAAAGTCTGTTACTATCTGATACCTGTATAACCTTATGAAAAGCACTATACATGAGAGCCAACATACTGAGATATTTAAAGGACATAGATGATGAACCTTTATCTGTAGAAGTTTTTGTTGTTGTTGTTGTTTGTTTGTTTTTGCCAGTCCTGGGGCTTGAACTCAGGGCCTGAGTACTGACCCTGAACTTCTTTTAGCTCAAGACCAGTGCTCTACCACTTGAGCCACAGCACCACTTCTGTTTGGTTTTTTTTTTTCTGTTTATGTGGTACTGAAGAATTGAACCCAAGGCTTCATGAATGCTAGGCAAGTACTCTACCACTAAGCTACAATCCTAGCCCTATCTGTAGATTTTGACATACAAATTAATAGTCTTAGAAAAATTGTATATTCAATTTCTCCTAAGAAGTTACACAAACTCACAGTGGACTTTTGCATTCTCATGAGTAAGCTATTCAAAGCTAGAATTTTGTTTACCAATGATCTGAAGGTTTTGTCAAGAGTGCATGAACAATCATTCATCCTAAGCCTGCATGACAATTCTTAATAACAAAGGAGTTATAGGGGGAGGCAAAGAATATAATTTCTCATCACTGTCCAACTTTTGAAGATATCATGACTAAACCAAGCTTCAATCCAAATGAGAAAGTGAGAATCAGCCAGCTACTCATTATGTGGGAGCAAGAAACATAACTAACTAATGTCTCACAAATGTTTCAATGCTATCTGTACATGAATACCAAATTAAGTTTGTGCTCCCAGCATGTGCCAACTAAGACATTTGACAGGGACTTAAGACAAGTAATCAAAAGTTGTAAATTGCATAACAGTTATTTATCACTGGACATAGGCACACATTAACTTGGTTTTCATTCTGGCCTTTTTTTTAACTGAAATGACTTTCAGAATAGAATCTGATAATCAAATTGGAAGAATTTGGTTATGAAATTCAGGAATTTGTTTTATGTCAAAACAGCCCAGGAGAGTTATTTCCAATGACCCAACTTATTGTTTATTGTGCCCTATCCTTATTATGGAATGCTCAGTAACAAAATTTTAGACAGATACAGCTCATATGATAAATAAGTTTCTGATGCCTTGAATGCATTTTAATTTACTCACAATATGGATATTGTCTATCTTTGCAATAAAAGCATTGGACACAGGAGTACCCAGGATGTCATTTTTCAAGGACAAAATATTCTAAACCAATACATTTCTCACCATAATAAAATTTAAAACATAATAAACCAAATCTATACCTAACACATAAAATCAAGCTATTGTGCTCTGATTTAAGATTTCCTGCTCCCAAAGCTACTTCAAAACATATGACCTAAAACAAACAAACAAACAAATAAATAAATAAATAAGACCTCTGTTCATCACAATGTAACATGATTTGACAGAAAGGTTGAGATGTTTTCCTGTAACTAGAGAAACTCCCAGTCGTCTACCCAGCAATAGGCAAGTGTTTCACTGTAAAGCATGCCCCATGCGAGGTTCCATAGAATCCTTCACCCAAACATAGCAGCATTTTATACTTGAGGCTGGAGTTTCACATATTTACCATGTGCAACCATCTAGAGAAGCTCAAAAAATTATAGTTATCACTGGTTAAATAAAGAGATATTTGTAACTAGAAAAGAAGGTGATGGTTGCTATATTTCATGTACATAGATATGTGTGGTCTACCTAATATTTTTCTTAGGATGAAAATTAGAAGCCTTTTGAATTTGATTCATTAACAGCATAGGATTTTGCAGTTATCCATTCCCAGTCTTCCACATTAATATGCTGTCTCAAAGCACTGAAAATTGTGTCCATCTCTGATCGTTTGTTTCCTCCAAAAATGCTTGTGTCTCTTTGTTGGCTTATGAAGGATGTTCATGATGGAGGAGACTAGAGAGAATCCCTATCTAGAGGGAATTATTTCCTACACACAAAGGGGCACTGTGTTCAGCAATGAATGTTCAGTAGAGAATTGTCTTTTCTCTTGTCATTCTTAATTGTTATTCTGAAATGCAAACTTCCTCACATTCAGAAATAAAGCACACCGGAAGCTGTTTAACAGGACAGGAAATAAAAATGTTTAAATAATTTTGCACGCAAAATGTATCATTTTTAATGTGTAAAGTGAGCATTTAAAAATTCTAGTGACAGGGCTGGGGATATAGCCTAGTGGCAAGAGTGCCTGCCTCGGATACACGAGGCCCTAGGTTCGATTCCCCAGCTCCACATATACAGAAAACGGCCAGAAGCGGCGCTGTGGCTCAAGTGGCAGAGTGCTAGCCTTGAGCGGGAAGAAGCCAGGGACAGTGCTCAGGCCCTGAGTCCAAGGCCCAGGACTGGCCAAAAAAAAAAAAAAAAAAAAATTCTAGTGAAAGGCTGGGAATATGGCCTAGTGGCAAGTGTGCTTGCCTCCTATATACATGAAGCCCTGGGTTCAATTCCCCAGCACCACATATATAGAAAATGGCCAGAAGTGGCGCTATGGCCCAAGTGGCAGAGTGATAGCCTTAAGCAAAAAGAAGCCAGGGACAGTGCTCAGGCCCTGAGTCCAAGGCCCAGGACTGGCAGAAAAAAAAAAAAAAAGCTGTTCTAAAAATTCTAGTGACAACCCACAAGCATTGTAAACCATATTTTTCTTTCATTAAAGTTAATTTAAAAAATATTTGGGTCTCTGGTGAGAAATACTCTTCAATTAATAACATGTTGGAGACAATAAAAGATCTCAAATTTCATCCACTGTAGTTTTGCTAACACATAAACCCATACACAACATCTTTATTTTTTTTTATTTGCTCACACTATCTTAATCTGCAAATAATGCATAGGATAAGATGAATGAATGATAAAGGAAGAGACAAAGAGGATAGGTGGAATACAGCTTTTTTTTTCTGTTTGTTTTTCTACTTCTTTATTTCTATTTTCTTAATTCTATTTCTTAATTGTCATTCCAAACAACTTGCTAAATATGAAATGCTGAGCAGTATAGTTTCAGGGCTATTTCCTGCTCTGACTGTCAAACTCATATGCTTCCCAGATTGTGTGAGTCCTCTGTTCCTGATATATTCTTTATTTTTTTGAAGGTTCATAAGGAGGTTTAATAGTGGGGCCATAGTTCCCACGGGAAAGGGAGCTACATGGTATCTGCACCTTTATATTCTACTTTCTTCTTTGGGGAGACCCAGTAGGGAACACCTGACCACCATGTTCTTCCTCAAAGGGCACTTTTTCCTAGACTAAATACAATGTATATGTCCATCAAAGGCCTTTTCATTAACAAAGCCACAGTACAAAATGTATTTGCAAAGTTCTAAACCTTCAATGAGCAAAAAAATTAAGATAAAAATTAAGCAAAAAAATTAAGATAAAAATTAAGTTATAATGACTAGACTATAAAGAGCCTAAGGAATTAAAGAAATGTTAAATTGTGAGAATATACAATGACATTTATAAAACTCATGTAAAAGCTCACAGAAAAGACACAATCCACAATGATGAACTATATATAAGGAAGGGTAAAAAACCAGTAAACTGGAAATGGTGCTGTGGCTCAAGTGGCAGAGTGCTAGCCTTGAGCAAAAGGAAGCCAGGGACAGTGCTCAGGCCCTGAGTTCAAGCCCCAAGACTGGCCAAAAACAAACCAAAAAAAAAAAAGCCTCAAAAACCAGTAAACTCCATAGATCCACTCTAGAGTATTATTCCTGTAGACAAAAATATGGTATTGCAGCCAGGCACTGATGGCTCATGCCTCTATTCCCAGCTACACAAGAGGCTTAGATCTGAGGATCAAGGTTCAAACCCAGCCCAGGCAGGAAAGACTGTGACACTCATAGCCCCAATAAACTACTAAAAATAAAAAGCTGGAAATGGAGCTGTGGTTCAATTGGTACAGCACTAGCATTGAGGAAAAAAAGCTCAGGGACTTACTCACACCCTGTGTTCAAACCCAGGAGCAGCACACACACACACACACACACACACACACACACACACACGATATTTCATACTTATAATTTACTAGAATTGTAGATCTTATATTTTATTACAATCACTAAAATAATAGTGAAGGAGGTAGGTAGGAGAAAACTTTGAGAGATGAGATATATGTCTGCCATATTGAAGCTGGTGATTTTCATAGGTATGTACCCCAAACTCATATATATATATATATATATGCATATATATATCACATAAAGTTTTGCTTATAAATTATATGTCAGTGACATGTTTTCTTAAATCATAAATGGCTGATCAATTTAACAGGCATCCTGACATTTTCATTGCATGTTGGGATTTGTATTGCAATTAAATTATAATTATAGTAATGTTATAATTAGATTATGATATCAAATTTTCATAGGCTCCTACATATTAATTAAAGAATTAGCACTAATTTCAGAAAAAAGATATTTTATTCACTTTCAAAGAAGACATGTCTAAGAATGAAGTTTAAGAGTAAATTAATTTTTGATAAACTCAATTTTAAGATCAGTTCTACTTTTTTTGATCATCACTTTACACATCTGAAATTGTGAACAAGTTAAGAGTTATCTTACAAGATTTAAATATTTATTAATCTACTGAGGTTATTCTATATTGTTGATGTGCCATTATTTTTCCCTACAAATTTAAGAATCAGCTAATTTCAGTTATTTCAAAAAACCCTATATATAAAATAGATCCCTGAATTTATTTAAAAAAATATGAGTTTATCCTAACTTGTTTATTGCATCCATTTTATTTTGTGCTTAATCCTAGTTTTGATTAAATTACATGTTATTCAGAGTAGATAGAAGGATATGTCAAATAATATATTAAAACACATTTATGTAGATTGTTTTTCAATTTTACCCTCTGTTCATGGAATAGGCATAACACATATAAGTTTGGATATTTGTCACTCTTTTGTCAATTTGCCAATTTGGATATTTGGTTATTTGTTAATTGATTACAGTAAAATTCAGCAGTGGACTTGGTATGAAAATCTGCTAACAAAACTGTTGATTTGATATGTCAGTTTTCGGGTTAGGTGCTGTCAAAGTCTAATAATATTATTTCTTTTTTTGCCCCGCAGTGGAACACCCTGACAAAATGGCTAATGACCAAGGTATGGTGGCTCAATCTGTCATTCTTTTTCCTCCTTGGATCAATTCTATCTGTTGGAATTGTCAGTCATTGCTTGGTATTCCTCTTTTCACCTGGCTCATCCACCTGATGGAATAGACAGCGGCGTGATGATTAATCTTGTTAATGAAGTTCTGCTTGGCTGAGACTGTGGGTCTGATAGAGAAGATGTAAATTTTCTTGAGAGGAAATTGTTTTGTCTCTATTCTGAAGGACCAATTAAAATGTCAAGCTTCTTTGTATGAAATAAATTTTTAGTCTCTGTCTGCACTTCTGAATAATTCACATTAAGTATAATTAAGCTCAGCATAATTTTCAAGCTGCTCTTGCACCCTTTCATGAGCTATGGATTAAACTTCTGTATCGCTACATAAATCATGGGTGCTTTGCCTCAGCAGCGAGATTCCTTTAATAAATAAAAACAAAGTTCGGTCAACTTTTTCAGCACATCATCATCGTTCATTTCGAAGCCAAATTTTTTTTTTGTCAGTTCATGAATCAGATGTTGGTGGTACTTGAGTATTTTCTTTCTTTTTTTAAAAAAAACTATTCTTTTACTAAAAGGTGATTTGTGTAGGAAAATGGGAATGGTTTTACACAAAGAGAAATAGAGATATTTAAATAGGAATTTTTCTCTCCATTCGGCAGTAGATGGAAAATTGCTGCAAACATGATTTATAAGCTGATGGATCAATCAGGGTTCCATTCTATTTCCAGCAAAGGTGATTAAGTGTGAAGGGGAACAAGAAGTTGATGGGCTTCGGGTTTTTTATTTTTATTGTTTTTTTAGAGGTGATATACAGCAAGGTTACCTTTACATATACCAGGTGATAAGTATGTTTCATTCCTTTTGCTTAGTATCAACTGTTCCCTCCTTCTCTCTTGTTTCCTTCCTCCCATCACCACTCTTGAGTTGCTTGGTTCACTTTCATCAATGTCCAGTGCACCTGATGGACCCCTCTGCTTTACGTTTTCACCTATATTCCACTGATTCTGTGCCCTCCTCCCACCTTCCCTCAGATGTGCACGTTTACACACCATATTTGAGGTAAAGAATGCAGTCATCTAAAAATGATAAAACAAATTAAGAAGAGGTCCTTTGTTTCCTTGTTTCGGGGGTTCTTTTTAGTTTGTATATTTTTTCTATACATATGAAGAGGTGCTTGGGTATTACAATTTGGTGCCTTTCTCCTAAGACTCTTTTCGTCTCACTGTATATGGGTATTTACTTTGTGACATCTTGTTATGAGCTTCAAGTTTTAAGGACATGCTATTATTTGAAAGAGGACTTTGGAAATACTAGTCACACTTGTCCACATTGCATTTTTGTTGCTTGCTTCTCTCTGTCTTTGGATGATTAGGTATTATTAGCAAAAATGACCACAAGTGCCATGTCTCATAAGACAACATATTGTGAGATTAAAGGAAATCATTTAGGTTATATGGATTCTTTGGAACTTTTGAAAAACATGGAACCTCTGAAAGTTGAGTCTTTCTCACCACAGAAAGCTGCCTACATAGACAATATCTTCTTCAATTATCTCATGTTCAGATTTTCCCCCCTAATTTCCTATTCTGGACTTCAATTTAATACAACATGGTTAGGGGTGTACATCTAGAATAATAGAAATTTTACTCTGTATGGAAATATTGATTCAAGGTTAAAATATTCGAGCTCTTTGTGCCTGCTTCCAGAGAAAACACTCTTGTAAGATTAAAACCCACTAAATGGTAATATGTGCAAACAATATTAATGATGAGTAGTTATCCTTTAGCATATGTTAACATAGATAAATTATAATTCTAGCCAAACCTAAACCAGAATAATTAATTGCCAGATGCTGTTTTATTACCACAGTTATAAAATAATTAAAATGACCTCTCTTAACCTCCTTCAATGAAGAAAATTTGGACATTCACAGAAGATACCCACTAACATCTGAAATTATACTCAGAAAGAATAGAAAAAATGCAAAACATCAAGGTGTGTGGTAGGATCAAGGGGAAAGGGATAGACAAATGAAGAGAAGAGGGGGAAACCACAGACAAAAATCAAACATATATTCTACGAAATTAAGAAGAGTGAGGGAAAGGGTGGGTTGGAAGGGATAAGTGAGAATGTTGAAAGGGCCAACATGGGCCAAGATGCATTGCATTCACGAACTGCTTTGTTAAATGGCAGCTCCCTTATATAACCATTTAGAGATAATAATAAAATGTTTCAATTAAAACAAATAATAAAATTTAAAATTTTAAAGGAAAAATAGTGATTACACTTAAATATTCCAATATTAGTCACTTACATGATAACATGCCCACACTTTTCCATAAACAGATCCCCATGTTTCTGCATAATGTTGTTTTATATCATTTTTATAGTAATATTTTATTTCATATTATTACTTTTTGGTGCTAGAAATTGAACCAGGATCTCATATTGAAAGGGTCGAGAAGCGCATCCACGGAATGGAGGACACCAAGAGACGTTCTCATGCAAAAGCAAAGGGTTTATTAGAGCAGGCTCCGGCTCACAGCATGACCGTAAACCAGTCAACAACTGAGAGCCCTGAGCTTTTCTGAGGGTGAACTTATATAGGACTCTACTATCCATTAGGGTAAAGCCCGCGCATTTGTAACCAATAGATTTAAAATAACACATCGTGGTCTGCACGCAGGCAGCCAATCATTTTACACTGAGTCACATACTTTTACCAATCATTTTAAGGAATCCTAATTTAGGCTGGTAAGGGATACGTGGCAAGCTGCACGTGTGCGCGGATTCTTGGAATGGGGAAGTGACCTTTTGGACACCATTTCCCGGGATAGGGATGGTGCCTTTTGTTTGTTCCCTTCAAGGTGGGGTTGGGTGACTGCTTGCAGGCTACAAAGTCCAGATAACTGCAAAGTCCCAGATGACAATAGATGACAAGATGGGGGGTTTGTTCTCGTGTCCCGGAGGGAGAGGGGCTTGGGTAACTTCCTACTCAAGTAGCCTCTTTCAATATATACTAAATACATGCCACCGGGCTGTATTTCCAAAATACCATGTAAAATTCTATTTCAAGTTGTCAAATGTATGCATTGTAAATTTACTGTTGGATAGTAGATAATCATTTCCTCTTCCCTCTGATTACACTACCTACAAAGATTGTAATCCATTTTTCACATCTTCAGTAAAAGTGGGCTAATTTCCAAGAACAAAAGAACATCTCGAGAGCTACTACTCTATTAATATACTTGGTCACTTGAACTTATTTCTCCAGCTAGTATTTCTGAGAAATATTTTTCCACACATTATGCTATTTTGGTGTCATTTAGCCACAGTTGGACTTGATTAGCCATATTGGTAAGCTCTACATTTTATATCAAACTGAAATCACTTACCAAATCCACAGGGAGTGATGACATCTAATTCAGTAGTGATAAGTAATAGTTCCAAATTCCTACAAAGTAAGCACATAAAGTTTATTGGACACCAAAACTTGTATAAACAAAACTTATCCTCTTAGGTGATACGCCTAAGTGTTTCAAAATATTCCAGATGAAGAATTTCTCTAAGATTGAGGAAAACGATGGCAGAAGCCATTCTAGAGACTCCCACTCCACCCAAAACAACTCAGCTGATTTTATTTTATCTGTGATCTCAGTTAGATCACATTTCCATGGAGAAATTTTCCTGTTGTTCCTTTTGCAACAGGAGCTGAGAGATCATTCTACCTGAAGGAATGTAGCATCCTGAGCCAAAGTGAACCTGGCAAAGAAGAATGCTAAATCGAGAAGCAGAAGGTTGAGTTTGAGTGACAGGGGAGAACATGAGAAATTTTTTGGTTATACTGAAAACTGCTTTTATGCATTCTTGTCATAATGATTTCCTGCATGAAACCATAGCTCTGTTGGAGAGAACATACACAAGAAAACATAGAGTCAATTATATTGGAATCAGGTTTTATTTGTGGGCATTATTTTAGGCATTATTTCATTCTGAGTACTAGTAAAAAAATAGCATTAAATTGAGAGAGAATTCTCACAGAACTCTTCATCCTTCTATGTAAATTGAGAATATATAATATTGTCTTAACTTTCTCATCTTGAACTATTGGTAATTCGTCCTTTTTTATTTGTCCTCCTCTCTTGCTTCTTATCCTGGCTATTTGTAGAAACTATAGGTATACAATTATAGGCATGACCAATAAGTTTGTAAGTAACTGAGATTTAAGTGATTGATCACAGGCTAATATTGTAGGGAAATGGCTCAGTCCACATGAAGTGGCTATACAACGTAAAGAATATCTGTACCTTAGATTTTTTTTTCTTTTCTTTCCTTTCCATTTTTTTTATTTAAATTCCTTCAGCTTGGCTCTGTATCTGGTATGTGTGGATGTTTGTAATGGTTGGATGTATCTCTAAGCAGCTTTTTACCACTAGTTGCTATTCTACAAGCTGATGATTGATTCATGGAATCCTGCTAACAGTCCTGAAATTGATGTCATTATTACAACCCTTTGAACAATAAAGAAGCAGAAGCACCAAGAGATTAGATTACTTGCCTGGAGAAAAGCAATTAAAAAGGAGCAATGCCCTGATTCAATATACTGAGGAACAAAGCAGATAACCTTTCACATGGGGCCACAGATTAGTCCCAAGTCACAGTATTGGAAACACTAGCACAAAACACCACACACTGGGTGCACTGAAATACAGAAAATTATTTTCTGAGACTCGGGCTAGAAACCTAAGATCAAGATTCAATAGTTTGGTTTCTGGAGAGAGCGTCCTTCTTTGTTTATAGATACATTCCAATGCCTCTTCTCATAAAGATCTATGTTATTCATACCAGAGCCTACACTTAAGACTTTTGTTAACCTTATATCCAAATAGAGTTATACTGTGAGTTTGAGAATCAATATATGGATTTGAACAGAGGGGCACAATTTAGTCTATATTGTCCACATTCATAAAGAACACTGTTCATTTGCTTCTTTGCTAATTTTCTTCCAAGTTTTTCAGACAAAGAAGCAGCAAGTAAATGATTTTTTTCCCCTCAAAAAAAATTCTTGCAGAATTGGAGCCCAAAATACTTCTTTTTTTATGTTATGGTCTTCTTTTTTTTTTAAGTTTTTATTATCAAACTGAATTACAGAGAGGTTACAGTTTCATACATTAGGCATTGGAAACATTTCTTGTACTGTTTGTTACCTGGTCCCTCATTCCCCCCTCTCCCCTCCCCCTTTTATAATGACACATCTAGATAGTTCACCCTCTCTGAATCTCTTTGTTTCGGTTGCCATGAAGATTAGTTTTAACTTTGGATTGGGACCTCTACACAACTGTGGTGATTAGGTCAAACTTTTAATCTCAAAGGATTTTTGAGATATTTATGTGAGAATGTTGGTGTCCTTTGCATGGTAATGCCTTGGTGCTTACATATTGTGGCAATCAAGCAGGTGCCCTGACAGGGAAAGCTGACCTCACAGACAGACAGCAAAAATCTTAGTGCAATGATCGATGTCACTACTGACACGGTGGCAAAAGGAAATGCTCTCACTTCCCATACCTTTGAAGTGTCTTTTGTTCCCTGTGGCCTAGCAAGGGTTTGACCTGAAACACTGGGCTTGGAGAAGAGGCCAGTTTAAAGAGCCAGAAAAAGGAGCCCTTTGTGAAACTACCCTTTCAGCAGGGAAGGAAATTTTTTATCCCAAATCTTTGTAATGGCTGATAATGCTCTGGCTTTGTCCATCAGCAGTCACTGCTGTGTGCTGTAAGAGCTCTGGAATGGAAGGCGGTCCTTTACATTCCAGCACAGTCTGGTGATAACCTGCTACACAACTGTGAGCATGAGAAAGCATTTCTCGCTGCATCACACCTGCGAAATAGTGAGTTGAGCCCCAGATTATCTTTGGCTTTCTTTATAGATTTAAGTTTCTCAAGCTTCATGATTGGTATTACAATTCCAAAAGAATCCAGGCATGCCACCTTTGCATAAGGTAATGTGTATTAGTGGCTTTCCCACTACATTCACGCTGTTGCTTGTACTATCCTATTTGATTCTCTTATGAATCTTATAGATGGAAGACATGAGACAGAGAAGTAAAAGCATTCTCCATCATTCACAGTATGTAAATGATTAGACCCCAGAAACATCCCCTGGTATTGAACCTTGAAGACCTTTACCCTTCACCAATGTAAAATTTCTGGAAATGTAGTGAGTTCATTGGATCCTACATTGTTATCAAGAACCCTAAACTTGCCAGACTCACACCTGTAACACTAGCTACCTAGCAGGCTGAGATCTGAGTATCATGGTTTGAAGCCACCTCAGACAAATGTACGAGACTCTTATCTCTAAATAACCAGCAAAAAGTTGGAAATGGAGGAGGTATGTCTCAAGTGGTAGAGCACCAGGTCTGAGATTTGAAAAACAAAACGAAGCAGGAAGGTGAGTCCAAGCCCTAGAATATTCTGTGTGTCTGTCAGTCAGGCTGTCTGTCACACACACACACACACACACACACACACACACACACACACACACACTTAATGGCAATCCCCATAAATTTACCTCCCTTGAAGGACTTTCTCCTCAATAGGCTATTCAGGAAAAGACAATACCATACCTGCCATTTCATACTTCAGCAGTTTTAATTTCATGAATAAACAGAATTTTAATTGTTTTCAATTTGGGAAAAGTAAGGTTTTCAAAGGCCATGTAGTCAGGCTTGGAATTTAGTTAATTTAAGCCAGATTTTGTGGTGTTTGAAGGGGCGGAGGGAATAAAACTTTTAGCTCCATTTGATACAAACTAGCTAATGGAAAATGAAAGCTTTTTCTATCCTATTGTGTATACTTTCAATTGGTTGATTGTTGTTGTTTTTTTAATACAGTGCTTGCTATACTCACTTGAGAAAGTTATTCTCACCCATGATTTTCTCAGGGCCAGATTTTAGCCATTCTGGAAATGAAGACTGCTAACAAAGCAGAAGCAGGAAATGAGAAATGTGCATTTAATAGAGTGTTCAGTGCGTATCATGTACCCAGGCAAATAACTCCTTAAGTCAGCCTCTCTGGAGGTTTTCTGTTTTAATAGGTAACTTTGAAAGAAAGAAACAGGGTTCCTAAGATTCTGATTCATGTAAAATTTTAACCTCTGTGCTTCAAAGTAGACAATTTAGTTTCCAGGCCCTCAAATAATATGGCTTTGTGGATGCCATTTTCTTGCTCTAGATATTAGCAGGTACAGGATGTTCTTGGTTATATTTTCTACCACCTATGCCTATTGGTTCTGGACTCTGTATGCTCAATTTTTTTCTTAAAGGAAAGATGGGTCACTGCTGGTTGCTGAATGAACTGAATTCTTTGGTATCAAGAGCACAATTATGGACTACATGTTCTCTTTCCTAGTCTCATGACTAGTATAGTTCAAGATATATGCTGAACGTTAATCACACACACACACACACACACACACACACACACACACACACACAATCTACCTATCACTCTGGAAAAATTATGTTTTTCATGACTCTGTGTGCTTTTAACTGGTACTATCTTCTTGCCTTAACACTTCTTTCTCAAGTGAGCAACCTTCAGACATTTTAAGATTCCCTTCCCAATCTATTATTTTCCTTTCTTGCCTTCCTAATCTTTATTCTTCTGTATGTCCATAAGACCCAATTCATCTCTCACTATACTGTCCATTTCTGATAGTTTGCTGTTGATGTTCCTAGCTTAATGCTAGGTTTTAAATCCTCTGAGGAGTAAGGACTGACGAGATTCTCATTGTCATTTCTGCCTCTCTGCACAACAGTCTCTAACTTACAATCCATCATCTTAATGCCAGCCAATAAATGCTTATTGATTGACCCATGACATAAGCATTTGAGAAGCAATTGTAGAACCATCTTGGAAGATATGATCCACTGTCTGATAAAAAGTGTAAGTTAGCAGACACAAAGTCCTCATGCTAAGGGTTATGAATATGATACATGTTACTGAGAAATGAAAAAAGTATAAGAACATATTTTCAATAGAAAAAGGTATATTTAGCTATCACCTACTACAATAAAAGAGCAACGGAAAGAAAGAAATTTCTTTGTGGTTTAAAAAAATGTTAGTCTCCCTTATAGATGATTCTAACCTCCAGTACCTTTATCTTGACCTCTACCCTTTCTGTTCTTTGTTATCAGAAAAATTTAAGTTAAAATTCACTAGCTCCTTGCAGATCTAAAAACAGAAAAGAGAAAACACATCCAACTGGCACAGATTATGTGAAAACAAATCGGCTCATTTTTGACAACTTGTTGATTACTGTGTAAATATTAGTATAAGACATGGCTCATTATATAGTAGTTGAGAAGCAATAGATAAAATATTTCTTCAGTTCAATGCCAAGTCTTTGAGCTTACTGGTTAGGCATTCTACCAATTGAGCCATGCTTCCAGACCTTTTATACTTTCATTATTTCCAGGTAGAATCTCATGTTTTTGCCCAGGTCAGTCTTGGACATGAATCTTCCTACTAATTCCTCCCAAGTAGTCAAGATTACAGGCCCTTGAATCCATATATTTGTCAAGATGGACTGTTCTCAATAACTTTTGTCCCAAGCTGGCTTTGAACCTCTATCCCCCCAAATACCATCTCCCAAATACCTAGAATTATAGCATGGGCGCTTTTGTTGAATATGATCTCTGCAGAATGGAATCAGCACCTCAAGTCATGCATATCAAAATCTCACACCTACACATCAGGTTCAACTCTTAGAAGTGCTCTGATTTCTCTTCATTTCTTTCTCCCTCACAGTTATCTTACTATTTGTGAACAATAAGGTCTTCATCACATGATACGCAGAGTCAGATATTTCAAATGTAATCCTAAGGATATGAATCTTATTGAGTCATAGTTTACTCATCTATGAAATGAGACTAATAAAGTCTGCTTCTTGGATTCATAATTAATATTCTAACATGATTTATTATAAGACTTACTTCAAGTTAAGTGATGTTTTTCACACCAGTGCAAAATCATTTTTCTAAAATATATGTCATTGTTTTGCTTAAAATGTTTTTCAGTGAAACCCTTTGTGCCCTGCCTCATAAATTCCATACGCTTTGATGAGTATCTGGAGAGTATCATCTTTTCATCTCTATCTTCCTATGCTCATGTAACTCACTCTTCTCTGCCTGATATATTTCTACTGATCCTGTAGTTTTCTCCTCAAATTCTATTAATTTTGAAAAACCTTCATACATTTTTATGGGCCTAAATAGCTAATCAGTCTGTATTACCAGTATGAAACCTTCTTAAAGCTAGATATTTTTTCATTTTATGAAATTACCATGTATTTATAATTATCCACTTCACCGCTTAATTTCCTTTTGCATTCATCTATGAGCCACTACAATAGCAATTGCAGGCTGTATATGGCTAGAACTGTGGATCCACTGAACAGTTGTTGAATGTTGCATGGAGTGTTGACAGATCCATGGAGAAACAAACTCTGTGCTCCAACACTGTCAGTATTCTCTTGTACCAGCAGTGCATTGCACGAGATGCTTATGCCATTCTGGAACTGCAACTGTAAACACAGAAATACTCAGAGAAGAAAGAGCCCTCGAGCTTTACTTCCTTCTCCCTGTATTGTTTGCAACTTCACTCTGACACAAACACACTCACATCTACCTTTCAGAGGGCTGTGGACTACACAGGAGGAGAAATCAAGGAGAATCTTGTCACCTCAGAGAAAACCACCACCAATTCTGCTTTGTCCTTCAGATGGTAATATGATGTTTGAGATGGATCTTAGGAAGTTCTAGTCATCTTAGAAAGTACTCAGATGGAGAGTAACAGATTTGTTCTTGAGATTTTAATAAAGACACAACTGTATGGAAAAGTGATTTCTGAGAGCCATGTGGACGCCGTTATTTCCAATAAGCAACATGCAAGGAAACCGAGTAAGACACCCCAGACTAGGGGCTATATCAGAGGTCATCTTCAGCCAACATGTCATTAGCAATTAAATCATCTTTATTTCCTGGTAAAAAATTAAGTTAATTGGAATTTATTATAAATTATTGGGAATAGTAATTACAACTACAAATAAGCTCTGTTGGCCTTAGATATGTAAGAGGTTGTGATGTGATGTTTAGGGGCAATTAACAATTTTTCCTCAGCAACCACACTAAACAAGGATGAAATAGTCACAGTTAGAGTCACAGGAATTGGCATTTAGCCTTTTTCTTACTTGACATATTTAAAAAAGATGTGAACCATATTTCAATGACCAAAACACATTAAGGAGCCAGTAATGGTAGTGCATATTTATCATCACAGAACTTGGGAGTCTGAGGAAAGAGTACTGTAAGTTTTATGGCAGTGTAGGATACATAGTGGGATAATTGTTTTCAAAAAACACCAAAACATAGATATTGTTTTAGGTTCAGGTCATTGGATTGCTAGTGGTCCACTAATAGTTTCCTTTTCTGTTTTCACTATATTTGTGAGATGTCAAAAATAATGTGGCAATGAAAAGTGGTAGAGTTTATAGAATATACACACATATCTATATATACATGAATATATACGTGTATATACATATTTATACATATACATATACAATATACATGTTTGTATATACATATACATGTTTGTATGTACATATGTAAAATTATACATATGAATATATATTACAAGTGTATGATTACTGAAGTAGAGTATAATTAAGTAGACATACAGATTGATTAGTGAACTAGTAGAAGCTTCTCATTGGCTAACATCCACCAGCCTCACATACAGGAATCCTGATAGGTCTGGCCTAGTGTTGTCTTCACCCTAATGCTTATTTGTAAACTTCTCTCCTACTTTAGAGGATTTCTCAGGCTACGTGTCTTCACCTGTCAGTTGCCAAGCTCTGCAGGAGACCACACCTATGCCTCAGGCTGTCAGCACTCAGAATCAAGCTGAAATGTGAACCATGAGCTGGAAGTGGGATACACAATTGCTTTGTTTCTATTACCTTTCCATCACAAGATGCCTAGATTGTGGGATTTTTGTCCGGAAATGTCTTGATTAATACTTCCAAGCAAAGCATCCTTTTTCATTCCTAAAGTGCACTAATTTCTCTGGGTCTTTTGTTCGTGACATTTGTGAATGAAATTCTAATCCCAGATACTAGTCTGATTCCTAAAGATAATTGAAACATAAGTTTTATTCTTGGCAGAAGTGTGCTCTGCTAATATTTTATGGCATACAGACAAAAATTGTAATTGTAAACTGTAATCTTTTATGGTTGAGGAAAAAATGTTCAAAATGGCATTGTGTTTCTCTTACACTCTAGTGTGTGACTCAAAGTAGTTTACCAAATACATTCCTGTTCTGCACATTATTGCCTTTAGAACTTATGCAGGTGTCTGATATAACCAAAGGTTTTTAAGAAGGGAAAGCAGGATGGATTTATTATTGAGTATCAACATTTAATATATAGTAGCCATAATAGCTGTTTTGCATACAGAGTAGTAATATTTTCTTTCATCCAGTGATCTATCTTTTATGTGCATTTGAAAACAACATATTGTATCTAAGCAAAGGGTAAGGATAGCTCATTAGTCCTTTATTACTAATCTATATTCAAATTCTCCCGTGTTATTAGTTTGTTTCCTAGCTTTTGATATACTGATACCTTTGTTCAGTCAGCAGTGTTTTCAACTACAGGATAGATTAAACTCCCAAGTTTATTTTCCGCCTCTGACAAATCATCTGTTTTAACTATATCTCAATATGATCTGTGTGTTCTACAGTAAAGCTGTATTCAGGTAGTATGAATGGATATTTTTTATCCACTGCTATACAACATACAAAATCAGTAGGATTTCCATTATTATTACCAGAGTTCTTCTCAGTAAACCAGTTCTAAGATCAATGAGATTGCTTCATGTTCTGCTCACATGGAAGGAGGTATACTGAATGTTTGTTTGATGACCAGTGGGTTTATTGGATTTAGATTACAGGCCATATCTATATTTCCTAGGGATTGACAATGTGGCTGTTATTCTGGCTGACATTCTAGGTGTCTGTGTCACTCCCATGCAGAGAAGATGGGATTAACGAAAAGATTACAATAGCCACATGCAGTTTCTTCTCTGTCCTCTGCAGATTAACTTTCCACTTTCTACTCCTTGAACATACAAACATCCCCAGAGAAGAGCTAGACTGTAGCACAGATCCCAACTGAACTAATCTTTGCTTAGGGCTAAAAATTGTTTATCATGGGAAATGGTCTCCCGTCTGTGCTGCAAGTGAATTCAAAATAACCATTGTGATTTTTACACCCTCCCCACAATTAAAGTATGCAAACAGGAAGTGGTGCTGTGGCTCAGGTGAGTAGAGTGCTAGTCTTGAGATGAAGAGCTCAGGGACAGTGCCCAGGCCCAAAGTTCAAGCCCCACAAATGACACCAAAAAAAGTATGAAAACATTGTCAAGTGACCAGGGAGAGCAAAAACATAAGGAATGCCTAGCAAAAAGTCATCACATGTGTGCATGTGAGCCTCTATCAGGAAGCATGTCTGTGAACATGAGTCAGTCCTCTCACAGTGAAAGCCCAGTGCCCATGTCACGTGATCAACACCACAGACTAGAACAAGGAGACTTCCTAGAGGACATGTTATCTGCCCATTTTCCTCCAATCCAGAGAGTGGTGGGAACGCATGGGAAGTTTAAATTCTGTTCAAGGAAGCGTTAGGCCATTGCCAGCAAGGGTGAAAAGTAGGCTTCTTGTGAATTCTAGTCTTCAAATAAAATATGAAAGAAACTTTTACTACTTTGTAGATTATAATATCTCAAACATGACGTAAAAGATAGGAGCATGAAATTTTGACTTTAGGACTATATGAAGAAGTACCTAAATAAAAAATTATACATACATAAGTACATATAAATACTATCTTAATAACATAAAATCAGCTGCTTAATTCTTGTCAAATAGCCTTATTACCTTTGTTTTATTTTTCTCCTTTTGGAAACAATCAGTGTCTGGTTTTATAACCTAAAGTGATAGCAGAAAATATTTGCTGTAATTATAAAAAAAAAAAACCTCCTGAAAACTTACCTGACAAATTTTTCTAAAATGAAATGTTACATACCCAAGTGATACATACTGACTTCTATAGTGGTTGTACTAATTTACATCCCCACTAACAGTGTCGTGGGATTTCTCTTCCTCCACATCCTGGTTAGCATTTGTTGTATGTATTCTTGATGATGGCCATTCTGACTGGAGAGTCATAGATTATCAATGTTGTTTTGATTGACATTTCCTTTTTAGCCAGTGATGTTGATCATTTCTTCATGTATTTATTGGCATTTGTACTTCTTCTGAGAAGTGTTTGTTTAGCTCCTTTGCCCATTTACTAATTGGGTTATTGATTTTGGGGTGGCTTAATTTTTTAAGCTCCTTGTATAGCCTTGTTATTAGTCCCTTGTTAAATGAATAGCTGGTGGAGATTCTCTTCCATTCTCTGGTTGTTATTTCAGGCAAGTGACTATATCCTTTGCTGTGCAGAAGGTTTTTAGCTTAATGCTATTCCATTAGCCAGTCCTCACTTCTATTTGCTGAGCTCTTGGAGTTCTATTCAAGAAGTTATTACACCAATAAATTCTGTGCTTTCCATGTTCTGTCCAGTGAAATTTTCACATTAGAGTTTTCTGAATTGATATTGGTACAGCATGAGAGGTAGGGATCCATTTCTGGTCTTCTGCTTGTGGATGTCTTGTTCTTCCAGCAGCTTTTGTTGAAGAGGATTCTTCTCCCATGTATATTTTAGGTTCCTTTGTCAAAAATCAGTTGTCTGTGAGATTATGGATTATATCTGAGTCTTCTAGTCTACTCCATTGGTCTTCAGGCCTGTTTTGGTGCCAGTTGTGTGTAGCTCTTTTAACAATGCTGTATAAATCAGAAACATTTTAATCAAATATAATAGTACTTTTGAGTAGTAGATGGATGGCTATACTTACATCTTTAAAGACAGAATAAATTAAAAACCATTCCTAGTTGACTACTATTAACTAATTATGAATATGCTTATTTAAGCTCTAGATACAGTTAACCAATTCTATCTGTCATGGCAGAATTCAATGCTAATCCATCCTTCTATACTCTTCATTCCCTGTGGATCTAGGATTATGCTTTTCATATAGTAGGCATTTAATAAATGATGTCTGAATTATTGCCAATTTAAAGCCTTTTTAATAAAATTAAGACAACTGAGAGAGGCCAGGCATTTATCTCTTTGCATTAACTAATTTTCACTCCAACCATCTTCCTAATGACTTCTCTATTTCTCCGTGTCAGTGCCTATGAAATTAACCAGCTGAACACATCAACTATCATTTCATAGCAACAAACCCTTACAGCTGGGCACCAGTGGTTCACGTCCTAGCTACTCAGGAGGCTGAGATCTGAGGATCGTGGTTCAGACCCAGCCTGGGCAGGAAAGTCTGTGAAACTCTTTTCTCCAATAAATGAATCAGAAAAGGTCAGGAGTGGTGCTGTGGATCAAGCAGTAGTCTGCTAGCCTTGAGTACACAAAGGCTCTGGGACAGTGCCCAGACCCTGCGTTCAAGCCCCAGGATCTGGGGGAAAAAAATCAGCCCTTACAGATACTTTGGCCTGCCAAGCAGTATCACTGAAGATCTTTTGTCTTTTTTTTCCAGGTGCTATATATTTAGTAACTTTGTGGGTCTTGCCTTAAAGCAGAGGGAGAATTATTTGTCATCATTGTTGTTATTAGTACTATTTTATCATTAGTGTTCTAGTAAGAAAGCTATCCTGATATTTCAAAGCTATATTTCACAAACATGGAAATGTAATACATAGAAATCTACTTTATTGTGTTTAGATCGAGGCGCCAGGATCATCAGTCCTCTGAAAATGGAGTTTTGTGATTTCCTGCTGAAGTGGTACAAGAATTCTAAATTACCATAAATCCAATCTTGGCTGGTTGATGTTATCACACTTCATTAAAGCAGTTTCTCTTGAGCTTGTTAAGAATTACTTAATTTTCTTTTGTACCATCCATCTAATTATAACACAAAACAGTTAACCCATGTCAACACATCAGATTCTGTTTAAAATGCCCATGGTTCAAGTTGCACTTTTATTTAGAAGCTTTTTCCAAGACTTACTTTATCTTTCCTAACACTCAAACCTGCATGAAATTGGGATTTTTTTCTAACTATTGAAATTCACGATGTAATCAATAGCCTGACTAAATCTAAGGGGTGCTATACCCATAGAGCATTATGTCTAAGTAATATATGTATATGCTTGTGGCTTGTTTTTACATCCTCCCACAAACCAGCAGAGAGAGCTGGAAACTTCATTAAAAAGACATTTGTCAGGATACTAGAGGAAAAGGAAAACTCTCCACAGGCCATCTACCTAATTTCCAGCCAATACAGGATTACTCCCAATAGGAATCATTTATTGCTTTTACTGGCCTAAGTGATGAGGTTATTAGCATCTCTTTTAGCTGACTGCTTTGCAATCTAAGTGCCTTCAGTTGCTTAAAAAAAGTCATCTTAATATTCATACAGAACTTCTGTGTCACTTCATTTCTTCCACCGTTGGTCTCACACTGTCTTGTGGCAAAGCTCATCCTCCGAGTGTTGAACTTTGAAGTGGCAGAGTTACATACACAAGGTACTTCGAAAAAGGTTAGACAGGCTTTGCTCCTTCAAACTGTCCTTTTCACAGCCTAGAGCACTGTTGTCCTCACACCTTAATCTCACTTCCTTACATACTTGTGGGCATTGGCCTAGCACACATTGAATGTGAATGTGTCTTTTTTTTTTTTTTTTACATTTTTTTATTGTCAAAGTGATGTACAGAGGGGTTACAGTTTCATATGTAAGGCAGTGGGTACATTTCTTATATAACTTGTTACCATCGCCCTCATTGTCCCCTCCTTCCCCTTTCCCTCGCCCCGCCATGAGTTGTTCAGTTGGTTTATACCAAATGGTTTTGTAAGTATTGCTTTTGGAGTGGTTTGTCTTTTTATCCTTTGTCTCTCGATTTTGATATTCCCTTTCCCTTCCCTAGTTCCAATACAAGTGTATTCAGGGTACTCAGATGAGATACAGTGATAGCGCCAGCACAACCACAGGAAGGGGATACAAGAGGAACAACAGGAAAAAGCTATGGTTTTACATGGCATGTTGAAAGTGATTACAACTATGTGAAAGACAAAATACAATGAGATTGGTTTACATTTGAATTCTTTTTTAAATTTTCATCTTCAGTAATGACTTGACATCAGAAGACTTTTTAAAAATTATAGATAGTGAAAGAACAAATTGCAAGTTGTTCTCTTCCATTTCTTTTGAAAATAAAGTGAGATCTTAGGAAATAAATTGTGATAAAAAAGGAAGTTCTAAGATCAGGACTATGAAGTAAAGTGAAACCTATAGGTATAAGAAAATAATCTCTGTTATTGTGGCTGATTTTCACCAGGATCATCCATGGATAATAACTGATTCAGAAACAACCCTTCAAAGCAAACTCAACAGAAAAATAGCTGTATTATGATATGTGTGTGCACATAGATCCAACTATTCAAGTGGCCCACTTAGATATGCTTAAAGCTCAAAAGCTAATCAAATAATTACAGTTCTACGTATGCATCAATGGAAAAAGGGATTACTTGTGGTAATACACACCATTAATTAAATTTTGTATAATAGTGTAATTAATTCTGGTTAATTTCAGACTCGATTCCATTAAATGCCACTTTCATAACTGTTGAACACCTTGGTGGAAGGAAACATTTCCCAATCATGTGACTGCTAAAGGAGTCTTCTTCCTTTGCATCGTATTTGTAATAGCTACTCAGATAATGTGAGCCAAGACCTGTCCACTCTTGTTACCTGAATCCACAATGTCAGTCCCAAACAACAGATTTGACACATAACAAAAATAAAAAGGAAAAACATCTTTGAGGCCTAGTTATAATACGAAATGCTTAACCCTGATAAATTTGCCACTAGCTCATGTCAGAAGTGTGAGTAAATGCTAGACTTAAAGCTGAGACTTAAATGCTAGACTTAAAGCATTATCTCTGCAAGCAATAAGTTCACCTTTTAGACTGATACTATTGCCATGCCATTCTCAGAAACTGTAGTAAAAACACCAGGGCAATGAAGAGAAAAAAAAAAAGGGGATTGCTTCTCGGAAATGATTTGATTTTAGCTTGATTAAGGGAGTGGATTCTTGTGAGGATTTTTCTCACATAGCAAGAACATTTTCTCCCCGGTACAATGGTCTTAATATTAGGAAACTTTTTTGGAAGGTGACCAAAAATTCTTGCTACTTTAGCTACTCCATACTTTTGAATATTTATTCAACTTGAGTATGGTCTCCTTTGTGCTTTCATAGGGAATATCAACTGACATTCTGATGTGATTTCAATACACAGGTCGTCATGGAGATGGAGGTTATTGGCCAGTTGATACTAACTTGATTGATCGAAGCACTCTCAATGGTATGTATACAAATTGGATTCTCCTGGACTAATCATATTAATTAAATAGTTTAATTCTAAAGTGTTTGAAGCAATTTTTATTGACAAATGCTAAGCACCCTGGATTATGGGGAGGAAGGATGAAGAGCAATGCATACATGAACTTATTAGCAAACCTGTGGCACATTTTAGCAAGAAATGATACCAATGACAAGTGACAAGTACATTAAAAAAATAGAAAATTCCACACAGCACATTTTAAATGCTACGGCTGTTAAGTTACCAAACTTTAGTTAAAGTGTTGTAATGTATTTTAAATATTTGTAAAACTAATTTTACTGAAAAGAGGTGATAACCGAGGTTGACTGAGCTGAAACCAACTATGTTTCATTAATTAAAGTTATTGAGGCTTTTCATCTGTACAGTACATTTTACTCTTTAAATCCTCTAGCATTTTACTACTGATTTGTTAGAAATTATTTTGTTCTTCCTCCTGAAGCTTGCCCACACAGGGGTAGCTCTTATGATAACCAGGTAGGACTAGCTAATACTTAGAACTGCACGGATAAACCAGGATAAAACAGGGTCTATAGGTCTTTGTCTTTATTTGATTGAAATGGGATCTTTGGAATAATAAATATTTATCTAAGTTTCCAATAGGCCTATCTATCTCTCTATCTCTCTATCTATTTATCTATCTATTATCTATTTACCTACCTATCTACCTATCATCTATCTACCTATCTATCATATATCTTATCTATCTATCTGTCTATCTGTCTATCTCTCTATCTAATTAACAACTATGTGACAGACCCTTTCCTTGCTTTAAAAAGCTATTGCTTTGTTTGGTTTACTGAAATATTTATCACATATTTAAAATATAAGATGAATACTTGATGAGTCACCCACAGGTTTAAGCTATTAAATATTCAACCTTCCAAGGTGAGCTCATATTTGTCTGTACATTTGCTTGTGTTTGAAAAGAAAAACCTTCACATTCCTTTATTTTTGCTGTTGCATAATGTGTCCTATTTGGTAAATGAAATTTATTTATCCAATCTTTTTAGTAGTTATTTATAAGAATTTTATTACTGAGCTGATAAACCTCGATTTGGACTGATGTTGTAATTAAAAATCCAGTTGGAAGCCAAAGTTGTAATGGAAAAGTTGTTGGCTGTGTGTTTACCTAGAAAAAGGAAGTGAATTAAGTGATTTTTTCTTGTCATAAGCTATGTAAATGTATCAATGTTCCCTAAAATAGTATATGTGTGGAACATTCCAGATGTTTGGGCAAAAGGTTGAGTGCCTTTCTGCTCTGGCCAATGAAACAACTCAGAAATATATTTTTACATGTTGACTTTCCTTCCAAATGTTGACATTTTGTTGACATTAGTACTATCCCCCATGCATAGACAAGAAATTTTCTTCCACTTAAATTTTAGCTGATTTAACTCATTTTGCTACAACAAAATAACTTAGCTGAGCAACTTATAAAGAATAGTAATTGAATGCTCACAGTGTTGGAGGCTGAGAAATCCAAGGTCCAAATGCCAGTGGGTTGATTAACTGGCGAGGGCTCATTCTCTGCTTCATTCTTTAGACCTTCTAACTGTGTCCTTTAGTAGTGGAAGGGGTCACCAGGGCCCCATTTGTGGAGTTCATGTCCATGACTTTATCACCTATCATAGGATTCACTTGTGCAGGGCACCGGTTGTTCATGCCTATAATCCTACCTACTGAGGCTGAGATCTGAGGGTCACAGTTGGAAGCTAGCTCGGGCAGCAAAGTTCCTGAGAATCTTATCTCCAATTACCTATCACAAAGCTAAAATGGTGTGTGACTCAAGTGGTAGAGTGCTACTCTCTAGCAAAAACAGCTGAGGGACAGCAGCCAGTCCCTGAGTTCAAGCCCCAGGACCAGCACGTGTGCATGCGCATGCACACACACACACACACACACACACACACACACACACAATCAAAGGATTCACCTCTTAATATCACTATTACAGGGATTAGTTTCCAAACGATAAGCTATAGTGGGAAGTTGCATACATTCAGCAATGGCAAGCTTTCTGAATAAAACATTCTAATCTCGTTTACGGTTTTCTTCTTGGATGTTCTCTAGGCTTTCACACTTCTACCTTTATTTCCTTCCTTGTAGAGTAAAACTTGGTAAAACTAACTTTTAGTTGTGGCAGTCTAGCAGCAGGCAATGTGGGAGGTATGTGTTAAGATTGAAGACTGACCAATAGAACGATCTGGAAAACGTATTTAGATTGTGATCGTTCTTTCCCCCGAGCTTTACACATTTCATTAACTCTCTTTCATGCTTTAATTTTTATCTTAAACCTCAACAGTACACCAAACATACTGCTTGCATTGCAGGAATCACTCAAGAAATGTTAGCAAGCCCTCACAAAATGTCGGAAATTAACAAATGAACTATGGGCCCAAGTGAAATGGCAGGGGCAATAAAGCAGAGATGTGAATTATCCAGGGGGACATGGCACAGATAACACTCTAGGAAGATGAAGCAGAATATGGAGAATCCCACAGATGGACGGGAATTTGGAAGGGAAAGTTGTAGAAATTGTGTGGGCAATGAAAATTTAATATTTTAATGCTTTACTAAGACACTACAGTTCATCTGGAGTTCGTGTGGAGGAATACACATTACTTTCAGAACCATCTAGCTAATTTTAAGATGATATGTCTACAGGATGTATCAACTTCAAATTTGCCATTAGTTTTGAGCATGACCTCTTGAAAGGACAGAACACCAGAAGATGAAGGAAAGAATCAGTATAGATGATGGAGAAAAGACAATGATTCCAGCACCGATTTCAAATACCATGAGCTGTCAGGCTGAGGATTAATAGTAAAGCAAGTATAAACCACAGAGATAGGACCATGAGCTCTAGAACCTTCATGCCCTAAAGGACTCTATTCATGGATGGAAATATCCAATTTTGCACCTGAAAACATAGAGATGCCTAGTAAAATTATAAATCAGACAGGGAAAAACTTTCTATCTGAAATATATGCAAACAGAAGCAACAAGAACAAGTACCCTACTGTACCAGGGCTCACCTGTATTTTTAAACACCAAATCTGGAGATCTCCATTCTGAAACAGGTTTATAAGTCTGGTGTTGACTATTTCAATTTGCCCTGAAAGTTAAAATGTACTTTGAGCTCAAAGAAACTCCAGCAAGAATTTAGCGTGAACCTAAAAGTCAATAGAATTTTCCTTTTCTGAGGAGTCAGACCTCAGAAGAAAATAACTGTAACTGAGAAAATTGCATGCTACTGGATTGTTTTTGTCATTTAATATTAGATTCCTAGTGAGAAGTAAGTCATAATTAAATTTGATCTGTTAAACATTATCTCACCAGACAAAGTCATGAAGATAAAGTAGACTGATGGTGTTGGCTTAGGGGAGTTTATGTAAATCATTGGCATGGCCCTTTCTGCATCACTTCCTGATGGTCTGGAAATTTCTTGTTAAATAGAAAATTTGAACAAAGCACTTGAAGTACTTCTAGATTCCCTACTAGTGTAACAAATTGTTTCATTGCTAGATCACAGTGAATCAGTAACCTCAAGAGACATGGGTGGTGAAAGCAAAATTAATCTCACTCCTCTATTCTTTGCTGACAATAAATGGTGGAGTATATGTAATTTTAACTTTAGCTGAAGATAGAATAAGCAAATCCATAAAGGTCTCTGAAAACTGAGCTTCCTAATTAACATTCTGACAATGTCTTGAGCTTTCAAGAGGAGTTGTATTTTCCAATTAGATATATAAGTGAGGGCCCCAAGTGACCAAGACCCAATTGAATCTCACCTATAAACATAGGATGCATCAACACAAATATCTTAAATTTTGAGTTCTTCAATTTGTATATAATGAAACTTCACATACATCTGTTAGAGAGACAGAGTTATAGCCAATTCCTGACTCTTCCTACGCTTGCTGGGCTTCATCCTTCAAAGCATTTTAATGGAATAATAGCTTATTGTCAGGATACTCAGGCCAGCTGCAAATAAATTTGGATGCTTCTACTCCTTTATGCTCCCTTTCAATATGCCATTCTTTTAACAATGTGCTTTTCGAACTCAAAGAAAGACAAACAAAGCTATAGTTCATATTTACTCTAATAGACACAGACCCTTAACTAAATTGTAGAGAACGAAAGGGCTTCCTAAATATTTCTTGACGACAACTAGAAACAAAGCAAATATTTGGTGATATGGTAGTTTTTACTCTAATGATACATTCACAATTTTAGACTGTGTACACTTTTTCAATACTAAAAAATCACCCACTTCTCAAAATACTGCACAGCTTATATTTGCGTCAGTGACAACTATGGTAACACCTTCAACTTATTCCTGCTTTTCCCACTGGGAAGCTCCATTTTCCTTTGTTGATAGTTTTACTTCATAACTTGCAAATCCAGCTTATAAATTTGATTAAAAGACCTATAGCTGGGCGCTGGTGGCTCATGCCTGCAATCCTAGCTACTCAGGAGGCTGAGATCTAAGGATTGTGGTTGAAAGCCAGCCTGGGCAGGGAAGTCTATGAGACTCTTATCTCCAATTAACCACCAAAAAACCACAAGTGGTGCTGTGGCTCAAGTGGTAGAGTGCTAGCCTTGAGCTGAAGAGCTCAGGGACAGTGTCCAGGCCCTGTGTTCAAGCCCCACAACTGACAAAAAAAATCTATAGATACTATTTGATTGACTTTACACTTTGCAAATAAGGTTAAATTTGACTTTTTTCCCTGACAGTCCTAGGACTTGAACTCATGACCTGAGCACAGTCCTTGAGCTCTTCTTTTGCTCAAGGCTAGTGCTCTTCTACTTCCTGAGCCACAGCTGCACTTTAAGCTTTTTAGTTGCTGATTGGTGACAAGAATCCCATGGATTTTCCTGCCCAGGCTGGCTTTGAACAATAGTCTTAGCCTTCTGAGGAGCTAGAATGCAACTGGCTTGAACTTTACATATTTTAATGCTTTGATTCCTCATTATTAATCAGAATTATTAATTAATCAATGTCTTACAATGCCAATTGTTTGTGACTTGCAAATCTCCTTGTGCATTCCATGGTCATTCATAAACACATGCAAAGCAGAAATTTTCAATCACCCAGGGCTCACATTCTCAAAGCTGAGGCTGCTAGAAGCTTTCTAGCTTCCATGATAGAGTGAGCAAGCATGCTTTTCATGATGGACTTAGTACCAGGTCTTTTGTTTTTTAATCTTTGTGCTTTGTGGGTGCTCTTACTGTATACAATAGCCCCCACGTGATGCTGAGGCAGTTTCTCATGTCCCTAAGCATAAACAGAGTATGTTGTGTCTTACAGAGAAAAGACACCTGTTAACCTTTGTTACAGCACAACTTACCGTGGGGTTTGCTGTGAACTGAATGTTAGTGAATCAATGTTTCATGTTAAATAGGGTGCCTTTAAATAAAATGCACATTAAGTTATACATTGATTGGTTGATATGAAAAAAAAATGTTGTTTGCCAGAGGCTCACAAGGATCTAACGCATTTCTTTGAAGTAAATGCAAAAAATTACTTCTAGGAAATCTTATATATTTTTCATTATAATCAGAATCTTTTAACAGAGATGATGAGTTAGTTGCTCCCTCAGGACTTGGGTTCTATCAGGCATGCTTATTATTTTTGAAGAAATAATGAATCACTAATTATGTGTCTAAATTTACATAACAATCTTTTCTTCCCTTTTTGACAGTAATGAGGTTTGAACTCAGGGTTGTGTAGTTGCTGGGCTGGTGTTCTATCACTTGAGCCATGCCCCCAGTCCTTTTGTACTTTAGTTATTTTTAGTTATTTTTCAGGTAGTATCTCACACTTTTGCCTGGGTTCCTCTTAAACAGCAGTCCTTTCCATCTCCTCTTCCTAAGTAACTGGATCGACAGACATGATCCACTCTACTTCATCTGATAACTACTTTTCAAACAAGCAATAATAGTTAGATAGCTTGTCAAAAGACATGATTTCTACTCATCAAATACTCAACTAGAGACATTGCTCAACATTCACTAATTCAGTATTTATGGCCACTTTATAGAACAATGACAGCACCTAAGATGAACTGACACACCTGAAAGCATTACACTTGATTTCTCAACATGCCACTTGATGTCTTATTTTATGAACATTCATACTCTGATTGGAGGATCAGAAGTTAATGAAAGATCTGGAACATCAGATTTCAAATGTATAGATACTTTTATAAGGAACCACAAAAATCCAGCATCCAACCTTTATAAAAGAAGTTCTTAGGCAGCCTAACTCTCCAAAGGAAACGGTATCAGTATAATGTAATTGTTGTTCAGAAGGATCCTGAACTATTATGTACTAAGTGAAAACATGATGTCTTCTTCGTTGGAAAGACATTTGACTAATTCTGCCTTATCAGGTGTCCTAATGTGTTCATCAGGCATGCTACTAATATGATTCAAGGTAAAATTTATAAGCTCTTAAACTTAAACCCATCATAAAAACCATGAGATCCAAAACTATCCTTTTGTAAGCTCTCCTATGAAAGGTTAATTTATTCCAATCAATTAATTTAGTAAGCCCTGAAAAGGAATATTAAGACATAACTATAAAATTACTATTCAAAGATTAAGCAAATCTATGGGACAGAGAGTTCTGACCTTCCATTACCTACCCCTTTCTTTTGTAGTAAATATGGAAAAAAACTACTTCCAACGAATCTTATTTCTCTCATTTACAGTCAGAATCTTCAGATGAAATGTGCTATTTTAAGACTTTTTGATGAGTTCATCCCTCTGTGATTCAAGTTATTTCAAGCACGCTTATTATTTTTCCAGTACTAATGAATGGGTAATAAATTATCTAAATTTAGGCAAACTATCTCTTTAAATAAGTGATATTTCTTAGATAACCTACCAAGAGACATCATTGCAGGTCTGTGAGTATTCATTTATTATATTCGTTTGTGAAGGAAAAGGATCATTTGTCTTTCATATTGAAGTTGAATCCTAAAACCCTTGCATTTCAGGGTTGTTGTTATTTTTTTAACCAGTCCTGGGGCTTGGACTCAAGGCATGAGCACTGTCCCTGGCTTCTTTTTACTCAAGGTTAGCACTCTACCTCTTGAGCCACAGCACCACTTCCAGCTTTTTTCTGTTTATGTGGTGCTGAGGAATCGAACCCAGGGCTTTATGCAGGCTAGTCAAGCACTCTACTGCTAAGCGACATTCCCAGCCCAACCTTTGTCGTTTTTAAGTCCTTCATACAACATACCAAGTTCTGTGGTAAATAGTTAATTGAGGCCAGATTTTATGACATTGTTACTTGGGCCTGACATATTACTTGGGCATAGAGATGATTGCTCTATGTTTATTTACTCCACACAATAAGTGTTACTATTTACACTTGACAGATAAAAGGCATAGGTTCAGCATGTCTCCACATATTGCCAAAGGGGTACTGAAAACTACTCTGTGGCTCAAGAAAATGAATAAAGCTGATTTGCAGGAAAATAACTAAAATCATTGTCTTTTTCTATGTTCGAAATTAATTTGTAAATAAATTATCAAATTATAAGTGAATGTTATCTTTGAATTGGGGGTGAGGTGTGCATGCATGAACCTCGAGCTTGGTTCACTGTCTCTAAACTTTTATGCTCGGGGTTAGCCCTCTACGTATTGCGCCACAACTCCACTTCTGGCTGGTGGTTAACTGGAGGTGAGAGTCTCACAAACTTTTCTGCTAGGGCTGGCTTCAAAACACAGTCCTCAATTCTCAGCCTTCTGAGTAGCTAGGATTACAGGATGATCTACCAGCACCCAACAACTTTGAAGCTTTTCAGGGCAAATATGGCATGGAATCAGGTACAATAAACGTATTTTATCAATAGATATACTACACAAGTTCCCATGTGCATATCACATAGCTAAATTGATGTGGAGAATCTCTTGTTTCTGGTAATTGTCAGTTGTGTTTAGAACTTTGTATTGTATGCTGAGTAAGTTTATTTGCCCTTTAATTTTGTGAAACTATGCTTCCCCAAAACCAAATGGCACAGAGAAAAGAAGGAAATGGGTTTAAGTGGCATAGTGAAAATTTAAGATGTGCTGAGTGGTGTTAAGAAGTTGAAGTCGGGCACTGGAGGCTCATGCCTATAATCCTAGCTGCTCTGGAGGCTGAGATCAGAGGATGGCAATTCAATACCAGCCCAGATAGGAAAGTTCATGAGACTCCAATCTCCAATTACTCAGAAAAAGGTGGAAGTGGCACTATGACTCAAGTGGTAGCCCCCTGGCCTTAAGCACAGAGAGGCTCAGGGACAGTGCCCAGCCCCTGAGTTTAAGAAAGAGAGAAAAAGGGAGGGAGGGAGGGAGGGAGGGAGGGAGGGAGGGAGGGAGGGAGGGAGGGAGGGAGGGAAGGAAGGAAGGAAGGAAGGAAGGAAGGAAGGAAGGAAGGAAGGAAGGAAGGAAGGAAGAAAGAGAAAGAAAGTTGAGTGATGTATGTTATGGGAAAAATGAATCAAGCATCCACAATACAGGACTGAATTCTAGGCACCCTGGGAGTCTGAGGTTTTCCTCAATGGTCATCTCCTAGGATCCAGGTATCTCAGATACCAACAGCCTTCCACATTTAACAACTAATTAACCACCCACTGAAGGCTTACAGAAAATGATTTAAAAGATCGCTGTTCTTAAATAGGCAATTTACTTTTTCTAAATGTCTTGCTATTCTGATCTTTTCTGCCTATTTTCTACCATGAAAACACTCATAGAGCTAAAGAAAACACTGGTATCAGGACTTCCTAACACTTTTTTGAACATCATGGTCGCATTTATGTGGGATTCATACAATCTTGACAGGTTGAAAATTAAATGTGCTTTCTTGATAGCATCTTAGAGGAGGAGAAGTGAATTGTGAGTGATTGGTGTCAAAAAGTTGGTCTTGCACAATACCTTAGTCTTAATATGTTCTCGCAAACTGGAGCTTCTCTTGTCCTTATCGCTTTAGAATTCTTTTAATACCAAGTAGCATCTTTCTCCCACTCTTCCCATTCCACTCCATGTAATAGCTTAGATTATTTTTATAGAGATATAATTCACATGCTATAAATTCACCTTTAGAAGGTGTATGAATTAGTTATTTTCAGATTCTTCTACCATCACCACTGCCCATTTCTAGAACATTTTTTATCACCAGAAAGGGATGAAATGAGGGCCTGTACTTGTTAATATTCCTTCCTTGCTGACCTCTCTCCTGGTCATTGGCAAGCATCAATCTATTGTCTATCTCTATAGATCTGCCTATTCCTCATATTTTATAGGGTTAGAAAAATGTTTTCATAGTTCATTCATAGTGTACATCAGAACATTGTCTCTTTTGATGGTTGGGGAATACCATTTAAAAGGATATACTGCCTTTATCAGGGTAGGGGAATTTACCTGTTCCCCTTCAAGCTGTTCCAAATGAGTGTGCCTATGCAAGTTGTCCGGTGGACATGGTCGTTACTTGTCATAGATGGAGTGGTGGGTGTTTTCTTCTCATTTGCCATTGCCTGGCCCAGCTTCAGGAATGCTATGAACAAGAAGAACTCTACAGTTTCTGCAGAGCTTCTTAAAGCTGGCAACTCTGCCACCCAGACTTGAGCCCTTGTGTGCTTGTTTTCTCAGAGCCACCCATTGGACAGATGCACCCCCCACATGGCAGCGTCACCCCTCAGAAGAACAGCAACCTGCTGGTGATCATCGTGGTGACTATTGGCGTTATCACAGTGCTGGTGGTGGCCGTAGTGGCTGTGATTTGTACCCGGCGCTCCTCAGCCCAGCAGAGGAAGTAAGTAATGCTATCAGATTCTCAGGCAGGAAAGCTGTCACCATCTTCTTGAGTTGTGTTCTTTAGAACTCTGCTTCTGGGTTCTTTTATAATTCAACAAGTGTTCCTTATCTCCTGACCCTGGTCAGCCTTGATTTTTGGGTAGTTGTTGATTTGTTAGTTTTTAGCCATTCCTCACCTATAAGTAAGGAATGGGTAGACCGTAGGTCTCTTAAATGAACTCCTGGACATATACTTCCATTTCTGTTTGCTTTTATTTCTTGGGGATAGTTTCTTCCTAAATAGGACAAATCACCTGTAAATACCGTTTTTCTGCTTCAGGCCATCGCTGCAATTCTATAGAGTTAGAGACAGTACTCCTTTGTACATATTTGCATAGTGCTTTTCACTGGGATGCCCATAGGCAGGTAATCAAAGCTTATTGAATGGATTACTAAACATAGACTACTAAGCTCAATGTCTTTGCAAAATCATGGGGTGCTTACCTCAGAGGCAGAAAGGAGGAAGAGAATATCTAGAAATCAAAAAAGGGTCCATATATTTTGGCTAGGTTAAACCTGGAGAAATCAGAATTGTTGAAGAGTTCAAGAGTGTATCCATATTATACAACTCAAGGTGCTAGTACATATAGAGAATGCTGCATCAAAGCTCAGAGTTTAAAATGGGAATGCAGTTTTAATGGAGCTCACTAGAGTCCTGCAATGACCAGAGTACTCACCTTGTATACCGCAGTTGTGGGAGATGCATAAATCTCCTAGCTGTTCTCTGTCTCTTTGCTTCTCTAGTCCTCTGAAACCAAATATAACATGTTTTTCTCAACTCTATTCCCTCACTGGGTTGAGTGGTTTGTTTGGTTTGGTTTGTGGCCTTAGGCATAGTGCTGGCTCTGAAAGCCTGAGGCATAGGGCCCAGAGGTGGCTGGTTTGACAACAGTATATTACATTCATGGTTGGAAAAAGATTCCCCAGCAAGTATTTTTCCCTCTTCTCTTCCTAATAGAGACTTTCTCTCTTTTAAAAATGCTCTGACTGTATTTGTTGCTCTCTAGGGCAACCCCCCCCCCCCCGCCCCAGCATTCAGTAGGAAGGTCTTTAGAAATAGAATAGGCAAAGAGCTTTGTACAAAAGAACATGACAGAGCAGTATAAACAAAATTTTTGTGTTTATTTCTATGGCTGGATAAATCTTATATCTAGCTGCATTGATGGGATTGGATGATTTTAAAGCTAGTAATTATTAGAATACTGGTCCATGGTACCCAAATGAATGCTTATTGTGATATGGTTAATGCAAACAGTCTTGGATGAAAGATCCCTGAGACAACACTCACCCATAGATCATCCAGGGGGTGAGTCCTTCTTCTAGAGGTGAAAGAACTGAGTAAGTACATTCAACTGTTTCTTATTGCTGTAAGAAAAATTTCTGATACTAGATCATTTAGAAAGAATTAGAAGTCAGCAGTATATTATGTTCATTGTTGGAAAAAGATTCTCCAGTAAGTATTTCTCCTTCTTCTCTTGCTAATAGAAACTTTCTCTCTTTTATAAATGCTCAAACTACATTTGTTGATCTCTAGGGCATCCCCCTAGTGTTGAATAGGAAAGTCTTTAGAAATAGAGTAGGTGATGAGATACACCTGTTTGGGGCTTTCAGTTCTATACGTTCAGGGACATGTCACTAGCATGTGCTGACCTTCAGGTGAGGACTATGTGTACTAGACTAATAAGTGGACATAAAGAGAAGAGTGGTCACAAGAACAAAAGGCAGCAAGTGATGAGATGTGACCTCACTTTAAAATAACTCGCTCTCAGGATAATGAACCCAGTCCTACAAAGACAAGTACTCATTCCTGCAGTAATAGCACTCATCTCTTTTAAGGGGCCCCCACACTGTCAACACTGTACATTGAGGCCCAAACTTCAAACATAAGTTTTGATTTAGACAAACAATATGCAATGTACATGGACAGTTTTCATGGAGCAATATTCCCAGGAGACAGCTATGGATGTCAGAATATCAGGGCATCAGATCTGTGACCCATCTGACTAGAACTCACATAAATGAAAGAGAAGAGCAAGCACCCAAACCATGTTTTGCCTATGTTATACTTGGCGTTTGAGGGCTGGGATGTAGCTCAGTGGCAAAGCGCTTGCCTAGCAAGTGCAACGTCCTGGGTTCGATCCCCAGTACCAAAAAAGAAAACACACAAAAAATACAGTTAAAAAAATACTTGGTGTTTGAAACATTTATGCATTCACCAGGTTAAATAACTAAATGAAACCCTTTATAGCAGATTTATTTTTGGATTTTTTTCCTCCCTTACTATTACTATAAGAAGAATACTTGATGGTCTTCTTGCTGATAGACTGAATTTGTGGATGTCTTTTGCTTCTCTAGAGAGAACAAGTTAGTTTTCTCAGTGTGCAAAAGTGAACATTGGTACTATGTGGAGAAAGGCTCAAATTATCCTACATCACACATTTTGGTAAAAACATGAATATTTTATTTAGAATGATTCTTAGCCATAAATGTACAATGCTTTGGAAATAAGGAAGTGAATAAATAACTGAAAGAAAGAATTTGCAGTTCTCTTTGGCTTTTTGTCACCTTACCCCTCAGGTGTATTTTCACACTTTATTTCATAGATTTCCTCAGTAGACAACTTGACCTCCATCTTGCTCTCGGTATTTGCATTTGTTAGCTAAGGTAAAGAGAAAAGGACAAATTTCTCTTTAAGGGTTTTTTTTTCTGAGTTTTAATTTAGATTTTCTTGATTTCCTTGAAGGTTCCCTCCCCCCTACACACACACACACACACACACACACACACACACGTGCACACACACACACATATGCACACCAGCACTATTGAGGCCTTTAGAGCAAATTGAGTAATGCAGATGAAAGCAAAATCAATTCCAATCTCAAACCACAATAAGTTCCTTCACAGAGCTCTCAGAAATGGGAGCTTAGTGTAATTAATAAGGTGATGGAGAAAACACAGTCAGAACTTCTTTATTATCTCTTTGTCTGAAACTGCTGGAACTTAAATTTTTTCCTTGTGCTTTGTTGGATTACTTGAATTATTGCATCAAAGTGATTTAAACACGTTTATGAGCTCTAGGATACATTATTCAAGTGAATGAATAATCATTTTCTTGTTCATGGTTTTTTAATATTTCTCTATATATTTACTAATGATGGGGGCTACCTGATTGAGTCAGCCCAGTGTCTAAAATTCCTTTTTTTCAATATGAAATGGCATACCAGAGTTAGAAGCCAAGTTCCAATTAATATCTTTAATTAAATAAATTGTGTCACCTAAAGGATGAAAGAACCTCAATTTCTTTAAAAATATTAAGAATTGGGATCAAATACAGAATCAGGTACAGAATTCCCCTGGTGCAAGAGTAGTAAGCTATAAAATCACATGGTATCACTGAGCTTTATGAAATAAAATAATTCATTTATTTTTTAGTTATTTGTGAATTAAAATTTTTATTCCATTGAAGAAAATCCTCTGAGATATTGTCAATTAGTGAGACCAGGGTAGAATATCACAATACAGAATAATTATGTTTTATGATAGCTTACATTAATGTATTTTGTCCTCTTTTATAAGGTAGTTACATATTCTTGGCAAACATTGCATGCTATGATAAGTTTGAAGCTAGGTTTAGATCCTAGAGACAAAATATTTGACATAGAACACAGCCTAAAAGCCTAAAACACATGATTATATTGTTACTCTCAGGCAGTTATCTGGGTAAGACTATGAACCTTGTCTGAATACATATTCAATTTCAACATGTAAACAAAACATGTATCTCACTCATTGGCTGGGGGTTTTGGTTCATTTTACATGTACCTAGCAAGTTTAAAGATAAACACAGGTTCAAATCTTGACAGAAGATTTTAAATACTTTTTTTAGTACTGAAGATCAAGTGTTTAAATTCACAAGTGAGTCTATATCTTCACATCTGTGGGTGATTATGTGTCAACTTTTGAGATCTTCATTGTTGTTCAGTAGTCTCCTCACAGGCCTGTTAACTGGCAAATTCTTAGGACTTTAATAGATATTAAACACATTTCAGAAAGTTCAGATAGACTTTGATTGTCAAGAATTTTCCCCAAGAGTCTAATACAAGATGTATTATGTTGTTTTCAGTATCTATTACGAGAAGGATTTTTTTTTAAAGATCAATATAGAGGATAGAGAAACATGCCATTAGGCATGTTTTCCAATCTGGCTATCATTTCTTCATATTCACTCAGGGTTCTCCCCTTCAAAACCTTCCCAGAGCTCTTGAATTAACTCTCATAAGACGTTGAGCATGTCTTTGACCTCTGGAATTAGTACAGACCGACTTATTTGCCTGCTTGAAAAAGCTTACTGAGATGTTGAAAACTGAATGATTGATTACAATGTGGCAAATGCACCTAAGAGATGAATAGCAATATTTAGGACTTCACTGGACAAGGGCCCACCTGCCACCTACTGAAGCAAAGTGAAAAGGAATCACATCTTAGATGAATGGGTAATCAGCAAAGTAAGGAGAGGTGGAGCAATAAAGAACCAGTAAAGAACCTAAGAAGTTTTGAAAAAAAATCTACAATGGGAAAATGCTTTTTTGAGTATTAGTTCTTAAACCTAGCTCTTTATTTGGTTCACCTCTGATTTTCTACCATTTGATTCATAACTCCACTTCCAACATTTTGCCAGGCTATTATTTGGAGGTAATAATCGAGGATTTGTGCTTGGAGACCGGCTGTGAACTATGATTCTCAGGTTTCAGCCTCCTGATTAGCTAGGATTACAGGCATGAGCCATTGGTACCACCCTCAGCATGTTTGCTATTCAAATTATTAAATCATTTTATGATCCGCATGGTACGAAGAAACCTTATTGGGGTTAATTCTAGAGCTAGATATATTTCTACAATTTTCCACTGAGCTCTTGGTCTAACTTGTCAGAAGTTCCCTGAAATTGTGCTATTTTTTCATTGATCTGTTAAGTTCCTAAACATTTTACCCATTTTTGCATGTACAGTAGGTAGCATATTTCTTAGCCAGTAATCAATATTCCTCAAATGTTCACTGGATAAACAACAAAATTCATGTTGTAAGACAAGTACAGAAGTGAAGAAAATGCTTGTCTTAGGATTTCTGTTTCCTCATAGAGAAAGCAGCTGAGCAGCTCAATAAGACACCTGGCATTGAATGCCACCATGAGCAGTGTAGAGAGAGATGAACAAAATGACTTACATCGCCTAAGAGTCCATTGATCTAATGTGGTTAGGAAGGCCTCCTGGAGAAGAGAAGCTTGAAAGGGAGCCTGGAATATTGAGTCATTTGTAAATAAATAGGAGTACAGAAGCATTCTTGGAAAAACTTAACCAAACAATCACAAAAAGTAAACACAGAATGTCCCCATGCCTGACCATTCTGTAGAGTCTCTATTACAGACAGAGAAAGATGGAAAAAGCAGAGAGCCTTAGAGTAATCTTTGTTTGCTTTTCTCAATAATTCATATGGTAGAGAGCCTAATTTTAAAACTGTTTGAGGAAAACAGAAAAATTACAAGTCCCTGTGCATAAGATATATTTGGTATTATGAAAAGGGGTTAAACACAGTATTTCTTTGAAAGAAGTACTATCTTTAAGATAAAAACAACCAAATGAATCACTAGATGGTGCTTTTTAAACTGTAGGTGTATTTATATCCTTCTCTAACCCCAAGGCCTGTTAAATAGCAGATTGTTGCCCTCCACCTCCAAGTTCCTGGGTCAGTCATTCCAAGCAGGGATCCGAGGATGTGTATTCCTAACAAGCTCCCCAGTGGTGCAAATGCCTCAGGTGCTGCGACCTCCACTTTGTAAATCAGTGCACTACAAGCATGGGCATAGAACATTTGAAGATTCTTGAGAGTGAAACACAGCAACCGAGTGCTGAGATGTTAAGCAGTTGTTCTGTTAGGGAACTGGCAGATGGGCAGAAGGTCAGGGTAACAGCTGCTTCTGTAGGCTTTTATGAAGACAAATTTCAGAGAATTTAGTTGTGAGCACTTGTTAGGTTTATTACACACCTGCTATCATTGGGGTGGGGGTCCTAGATGGAAAGCCTTTCAAAGCTACAGAGAGCTCTCATAAAAAAAAGAGAAATTATAGGAAAGAAAAGTTGTTGATGGTTATTGAGAAAAATATATACAAATAAATACAGTCTATTTAGAGTTCTTCAGTTATTTACTGACAACCAGGTGGCTGAGGAAAAAGCGTCTTAGGAGAGGTTTGGAACCTATTAAAACTCACTGAAAAACTTTTTCTGCCTATTAGCAGGAATAATAACATTTTTTCCAAATGAATCACATGACTCAAACACAGAGCTTCTGCCAGAGTTCAAATTTGGAACTCCTTGTAAAATGGAAGACACCTGAAGCGCTGAGCCTTAGAGTATAGGACTGGCAAATGCATGAAGAGGCCTGTGTACAACCAGGTGGAAACTACAATTAATAATTGATTAATAGTTTCCACTGAGTTTTTTTTTGGCTCCATAGCCTATTTAAATATTGAGTTATCATGAAGTTTCATGACTGTGTTATCCCAGATACAAGAACTACTACTGATACTTCTCTGTATAAAACCATAAAGACAGTGAGAAAATTTGTTTAGCATTTTAGTCTTATAGAAGGAAAGAGAAAAAAATGAAGAATCCAATTTTCAGAATGAAATTCAGTTCCTCATGTCATTGGTCAATTTATGTGAGTTATGAGTGAGTGAAAGGGGTAGCTTAAATACAAGGAAATGGATTCAGAGAACAGTGGTTACGAGTGAGTTAAACATGGAAACACAGTCCATAAGTTATTTGAGCCCATTTTCTGGAACAGTGTAGAGCTGTTGGCTGGATATCAGCAAAATGCAGGCAGTTGTTGGGAAAATATTAGAGCAGCAAATACACATTACTTCTTTACTGAACTCAAAAGCCCATATTAAAACTGGAGATTTTTGTCCTCTGTCCTCATCAGCATGCTTCAAGGAAAACAGGAAAGTATGTTGGGAAAATTAAGCAAATCATCCCACCAAATAGTCATTCATCACCAAATATTTGCAAAGCTTCTTATTCAGTAATTGGGAAGGCAAAGACATGGCTTTGCACAGGTGATGAAAGTTTTAAGCCATAACAAGAGTAGTCTGCTTGAGACATGTAGCAACAAAGAGAACTCATTACCTTAAAAAAAAAAAAAAAAAAAAAAAGCAGCTCTTGGGGCTGGGGATATGGCCTAGTGGCAAGAGTGCCTGCCTCATATACATGAGGCCCTGGGTTCGATTCCCCAGCACCACATATACAGAAAATGGCCAGAAGTGGCGCTGTGGCTCAAGTGGCAGAGTGCTAGCCTTGAGCAAAAAGAAGCCAGGGACAGTGCTCAGGCCCTGAGTCCAAGCCCCAGGACTGGCAAAAAAAAAAAAAAAAAGCTCTACTGTAAATTAAGAAAGTTATAAAGAGATAAAAGGTAAGGTGAAGTTAAAAATGCTTTGTATTCTGTCCTCTAAGTGGCATTATAAAAAAAAGAGAAGCTAAGCAAACTGAACTGCAAGTTATGGAAATAAGTCATTTTTCATTGCTGTTATTTTCATCATACCATGTGAAATTATGCCCCTTTCTTTTGTCTTTCTTCCTCATGGTTTTACCCCTGATGTCACTATAACTGATTTTTGGTACCCAGGGTATTGTATATATGTTTATCCGAACTAGGGAAGAGAAAGGGAAAATCGAAATGGGTAAAAGGAGAGTCAATGCAACAGCAGTACTTAGAAGACAATATGCTGTAAACCAACTGTACAATTCGGGGGGAGGGGGAGAGTTTGGGAGGAAGGAAGGTGGGAGAAAAATAAGGGAGGAGGTAACAAGTTGAATAAAAAATATGCTCACTGCCTTACATATGAAACTGTAACCCCTCTGTATATCACTTTGACAATAAATTAATTAAAGAAATACAAAATGCAGTCAAAATTACAAATTATAATTTGTAAATCATCAATTCATTTATAAATGTTTATCATCGACCAAGGGTCAAAAAGGATTTCTGAAATGGTCCAAATAAAAAATAGAGTTTGGGATTTTCCAGCCATAGAGCCTCTATCACAACTATTTAGTATTACCACTGCAGGGCCAGAGAGAGAGAGAGAGAGAGAGAAAGTTTGACTATATTTCAATAAAACTTCATTTGAAAGACAAGGCTATGGGCAGATTTGGTCTGCAAGCCATAGTTTGTGACCCCTTGCTGTAGACAAGTGCTAAGAACGGCATTAACATCATCAAACTCCTCTGCTTCACATGCAGAAAACCTTTGACTCTCACCAGCCCACCACATGAGGTGGTCCCTGGGGGGGAAAAAAATCAATCAATAAATTCATGATTGCTAAATCCTTACTGTAGCAAATAAGAGATGTTGGAAACTCATTTCCCAAGGAGAGTCCCCTTTCTTCTTTCTCCAAAGGATGACTTTCATTGTGTTAGAATCCAGACATTCATTTGACTCCAAGGCAAAAGTGTTTTATTTGCTGAAGAATGTCCTCTGTGGCCTTCTGTTTTCAAATAACAAGCTTCCCAGTTGCACATTAAATTATACAGCTGAGATATAGACTTTCTTCTAAGCCCGGATCCTAGCTGTTGGCACAGATTCTGGCCTTTTCATTTCGATCTGCCTTTTGAAAGCTACTCCTTCATTTATCTGCTAAACAGATGTTGCAGCCAGGTACCTTATGCCTCGCTGCGAAGATTGGCATATGGTTCCATCTAACCCATTGTCACCCTGCGTGTGAATCTCCAGCGGACCAAGCTGGAGTAAGGAGTTTCCTGGCAGTCAGCCGAGGCCCTGGGGATTCAGCACCACATCTCCTCGAATATGGGGAAAGAAGCAGGGGAGAAGGGAAAAGGCAGCCAAGACAATTGTGTCTGCCAATTTTTAGGGTTTCACAAGGTTCCTTCTGGGAGTCCTTTTGTTTCCTTTCCGGTTAGCAACTTGAATTGACTGAGCAGAGGTGGAACTATTGAGTCGAGGCACTCACATTTTCCTCCTCATTTGGTTCCATAGGAAACGGGCCACCCACAGTGCTGGCAAAAGGAAGGGCAGCCAGAAGGACCTGCGCCCCCCTGATCTGTGGATCCATCATGAAGAAATGGAAATGAAAAACATTGAGAAGCCATCAGGCACTGACCCCGCAGCAAGGGACTCCCCCATCCAGAGCTGCCAAGATCTCACGCCAGTCAGCCACAGCCAGTCAGAAGCCCAACTGGGGAGCAAAAGTACCTCTCATTCAGGTAATTATCTTCTCGTTGCCACCTGGGTCAGAGAGGCCATTCTGGGTCACAAATGGAATTTCCTTCTTCTTCTTGGAGGAGGCGGTATTTCCCCATCAGTTTGCATGTCAATGTAGAAGGGGGTTATTTATTAATAATTAAAATATTCATATATAACTTTGATTGATGAACAAGTGACACATATCTTTATATATATGACATATACATGTATATACGTGACATATACATGTACATATTATTTCCATCATCCTACTACCTGCCTTGTATAACTTTAATAACTAAACACCCTCAACAGCTGGAAAACAAGAGAGATAGGACATGTTGATGAGAGATGCCTAGACCAAAGGGATATTTTTTTTCTTTAATCTTGAAAATTTTATCAAGACAATAAGTTTGAAAGAACACATAAATATTTTTACTTCTTAGTCTGTGAAGAGTCTAAATCTGTTGTCAATCCCTTGTGTTCAAAAAAATAATAATCTAATTGGGTCACTTGAGTATAAAGTTTTGGCCTTTGTTTCCATGGGGATCAGTTCTCGTCTGCAGATAATTATATTATCTGACTACTAGTTTGATAAAATCAGAATGGAATATGAAGAGGGAGAAGGCCTGTTTCTTAATGAACTGGCACACAACCACTATTGATGTCCAGGGATTACTAAGAAATCTGTAATGTCTTCAGAAGATACTTTATTTTCTCTGACTTACTATGTTATCTGAGTGATTATGAGAAGGAGAATGTTTACCAAATGCTTATGAAAAATGTCTTTCTCTTCTCCCAAAGTTATTACAGAAGAAACAGTTTTTTTTTAAAGTAAAGACATCAGTTATTTGAATGTAGAGCTTGTTCACTGAACTTTACCATCCCAGAGTTGTATGAATAAGGATTTCAAATCTGGATATTCAGCCATAGACTAAAAATCCTTTTTTTAGCCATTAAGTGAGAGCTCAAGCAGATTGTTTAACTTTTATTTTGTTACCTGCAATAGGTAAAGGGAAGTCGAGTTCTGTTGAAAACTATAATCTAAAAATTTAAGTTAAAGCTAGACTTTTGTATCTGGGGACTGAATTATAACAGTTGTTCTTTCTTTACCTTCAGATAGAGAGCAGTGTTATAGCTCCAGAAACATCTTCACAGCTTTCCTCCATAACTTGACAGCTTCTTTTCACCGCGACATAATACCTAAGATAATGAGCCTAAGAGAAGAAGAAGGCTTCTTCTTCTCTTTTTGGTTTACAGTTTCAGTCAATACTAACCGGAGGCATCCTAGTCCATGATTACAAGATTACAGGGGCAAGAAAGCATGTTCACCCCACATTGATCTGTAATTATAGAGAGAAGGAGAGAGAGAGTTACATAGTGACTTGTGATCAGAGAGAGAGAGATTCGGAGACAGAGAGAGAAAAAGAGGGAGAAGGAGAAAGAGACAGAAGAAAAAGAGAGAGACTGAAAGGGTCTTAGTACTAGAGTCCCACTCAAGAGCACATCTGCAATGCCCCTGCTTTCTCCAACTAAGGCTGCACCTTTTATGGGCCTATTTTAAAGAATTTCATGACATTTTACATGCGTGTGTAACATTCGTTGATCAAATTCACCTCCCCATTAGGTTTTCTCGCCTCCCCTGGGCCCTTCCTCTTCTGCAAAAGTTCCTTTTTTACTCTTATGTCCCCTTTTCCCATTTTCATATATACATCCAGTGTATAAAAGCAAGAGTGAAATAGTTGTCTTTCTGAATCGTCCTTTTTCTACTTTATATGGTGATCTCCATCTCCATTCACTTGGCAACAACTGACATGATTTTCTTCTTTATCACTAAATAAAACCCTGTTGTGTATATTATACACATTTGCTTTATGCATTAATCAGTTTATGGCCACCTGGACTGATTCCATATCTTGACTATGGGAGTAAGTGGTGCAATGCACAAGAATGAGCAGCTATCTCTATGACATGCTGACTTAGACTCTTTTAGATTACTTAGACACCCAGTAGTGATATAGTTCAATCACAAAGCAGTTCTAGTTTGTTGTTGAGGAACCTCCATAATTATTTTCATAGTGTCTGTGCTAACTTACAACTTCAGAAATAGTGTGTAAGGGTTCTTACTTTCTAAAATTGCCAGCAATGCTGTTGTTAGTTTTCCATTGTTAGACATTCTAACTGGGATAGGATGGAATGTCAATGTAGTTTCTATAGTTATGATAAAGTTATCACAATTCCATATATTACAGAGCTACAGTAAGGAAAACAGCATAGTACTGGCAGAAAAACAGAAACCTTGGCCAATAGGATAGCATGGAGGACCCGAAAGTTAACCCACTCCATGACAATCATGTGATTTTCCAAAACTATTTTTCAGAGAAGACAATCTTGCCCACAAAGTATACACTGGAAAACTGTACATTCACATGCAGGATCTGAAACTAGATCTCTGTCTCCTACCTTGTTCTAAATTCAAATCAAATGAATCAAAGACGTTCAGTCCTAACACTGTAAGATCTAGGCATTGACAATAACTTTGAAAATAGCCTAGGAAATAACAGCAAGAATTAAGAAATGGAATTTCTTGAAGCACAAAGCTTCTACAGAGCAAAGGAAACAATGATTACATAGAAGAAACAGCCTACAGAATGTGGCAAGCAGGACTTTTTGACATGACCCTGGGTGTGTATTGCTCACTTCCTCTGTGAGTGATGTCAGATGTGGAGATTGTCCCACCAGGCTGAGCTCTTCCTGTCAAATGCAGAGGTTCTCTGAGAGGTCTCAGCGGTTGAGTAATTTCCAACAGGAGAATCAAGCTTTACCAACTCTCCACATGATAGCCATGCGTTTTATCCATACTCAGATGATCTGTGTGGCAGCCACACTAGTTTTAATGTCTCGCAATAAGTACTGTCAGGCTTAACGACAAATAATGACTATCTTCTTTATAATCAGGGGACATTGCAGCTGTTTCTTTCCTTTTTGGGATCTATATTGCTTATTTTGTAATACAAAGGGAAGTGACCTGCAAAACCCTTATACCTTGCATTACATTTAATCTCTGTGTTGTTTACGAGAACAAAGCTTAACATTGAGGAATAATTTTACCAGAAGCTTACAATGAATGATGGGATTTTCAAACAGACGAAAATTGTATAAGGAAAGAATACTCTCTGTTAAGATCTGTGTTTGGTATTTTTGTTCATTATCTTATTTAATCCCTACAAATTACTTTGAGATATGTGTTGATATCCTCATAAAATGAAAGAAGCAGCCAAAGTTAAGATAATTTAAGTAACATTCTCTGAGTCTCAGAGTTAGTTTTTAGCTATGAAGCAATAATTTATGTTTGGAGTAGTTAAATTGACAAAAACTATTTTCAAGTAGAATTTTTTTTATTTTATGCACTTCATTTTTTTTCTTCTCACTTGAAGAATATTAGCTGCTTAAATTAAACCTATTCTATTTCTTAACCACTGTAAAATAGCGGCCTAGTAAAATAACAAAGACCTAACATGATAAAAATAATCTCTTTATGATATATTTTTACACACAAAGTAAGTTTCAACATTCTGTCATTTATTTCAATACGTATAACAAAGAAAGGCAAGAGTTCAGGTCTGTTTGATCTCCATGACTTCTAAATAGAATTTTCTTTCTGTTAATAAAATTCTAATGCAATCTTACTAAAATAAACCATGGGTCAGTTAAAGTGGCTCTCACCTGTAACCCAGCTATGCAGGAGGCAGGGATAGGAAAAACTTGGTCTGAGACCACTCTTAGACAAAAAAAAAAAAAAAAAGTACAAGAAGAAATCTTAAAAAGAAATGAAGCAAAAAAGACTTGATATATGGTTGAACTTGTAGAACACTCAAGAATAAGGACCAGTATATACTCAATACCTGAATTGTGTAACTATAATCCCTCTGTACATCACCATTACAATAAAAAGAAAAAGAAAAGAAACATAAGCTTGCAGCAATAAAAAGCATAAGGACACACACACACATCAAAACAAAATTTTCAGCTCAGAGTTGATGCCTTTCTTACATATTAGAAGCATGAACATGATGGCATTTGAGGTGTTATTTTTTTTTAAAGATGATCAGTTTTAATAAATAGTATCTTGTAAAAGACTACACAACACACAATAGGTGGGTGGAATCCTTAACTATTTTTGAATTATTTTAAACTAATTGTATACTCACCAAACATTATATTTCCAAACTCTGTTTGGACCGATAGCAACTAATGTCAGAGATTCTCCTTAAGAGAAAAATTAGAAAGCATTCCTCCTTGCTGTGGTTTGGATAAATGCTGTATGTCTATAAAGCCTTATAACCCTCAGAATATTATGCTGCTGAAAAGAGGTGAAGCCTTGAGGAAATGGGGCCTAGAGAGGGGTCTTGAGATAACTCGACTCCAGTCCCTTCCTCACTCTCTTTTAGTTCCCCTCTATGAATTAAGTGGTTTTCTCATCATAGGATTCCATCATGATATTCTGCCTCTTCACAGGTCCCAAGCAAAAGGGCCAATCAACCATGTACCAAAATCTCTAAAAGTGATCCCAAATAAGCCTTTTCCTTTACAAGTTGATTGTCTCAGATAATCATTATAGTAACAGGGGTGAACATATTAGAAAAAAATATTTGTGCTTCAAAATAATAACAGAATCAAAAATTCTGTTCAAGTTTTCAATGGACATGTTGAATTCCAAGCAGTGCATTTCTAGAACAGAACAGAATGGCACAACCAGAAGCAAGTAGAAAAAGAAGCAAGTGTAGGCAAGCACCTGATATGAAATTGCTTATCAGAAAACTGTTTCACCAGAGTTGGTTCGAGAATTACTTTTTTCCTTCTCTCCTTCCTTGATTCCTTGTTTCCTTTCTTCCTCTGTCCTCCTCTCTCCTTTCTTTCCCTACTTTCCTTCCTTTCTCACTTTCCCACTCTCTCCTCTCACTGTCTCTTACTCTCTTATTTTAAAGAACCCCATCAGATAATGTTCTAATCTCTACTTCTACTATCAAATGTAATTTTAAATATTGAACAAAAGGAAAGGCTATTGTAATTAACTTATTTTTTTACTTATTTTACTAATTGTTTCTAGTTTTTTTTATAATTTTTCTCTCTGTTTAGACAAACAGACATTCTAGTAATTGGTTTTGGAGGATTATCTTTAGACAAAAATCTCTTCATTTCTTTTATATCAGAAAATCACTAGATTTCCTCCTCACCCTTGAAGTTTATTTTTCCTGAATATTGCTCATTGAAAGAAGCATACTATTAACTAGTTGTGTTGCCTTCCTATATGTGTTATGTACATATGCCTTTTACACACTACTCATACATAGACATAGGCAAAAGTATATATGTATAATACAGTTTTGTATGTGTATTACCACAATGAGTATACAAGGAGAATTTTACTTTTAACATATTTTATCAAAATAATGTTTTAAATCTTATTGTGTCATTCTCATTATTTTTACCACGACTTAAGTGTGGTATTTTATTTCTGGTGGAGCTTTTTGTACTTTCTTTTTCATTATTTTTACGTAGTCATACACAGTGGTTTCATTTCAACATGTCAGTTTATGTGTACGTTGAATGTTCATCAATGTCATCCCCCTTCATAATTCTCCTTTTTCATTTGTAATAAGGTTTAATATCTTTGCACTTAACATATTGGTTGTATAAATTTTAGTAAATTGACACAATTGAATATTACCTAACTGTTAAAACATGGTATTTTTCAGCAGATTATAAATAAAATGCATGCTCTATTTGAAAAAAAAGTCACATATACATATGCAAAAAATATAAGCATGAAAATAATAAATCGATCCTAGTCCTTTCTGGATAATGAAATAAACTTTTTTTTTCATTAATTTTTGTACAATGAAGATGGTCAACTGAAGGAAGTTTATGTTATCTATTTTCTTTTTGTTATGTAGGAGTAGAAAGACATCGGAATGGTTGGCTAGAAGTCCGGGGAGTGTTGCATCTTGAAAGAGTATTCTTTAAGTGTTCTTGGTTTTCAGGTCAGGACACAGAGGAAGCGGGGAGCTCTATGTCCACCCTGGAGAGGTCGCTGGCTGCACGCAGGGCAACGCGGGCCAAGCTCCTGATACCCATGGAGGCCCAGTCCAACAATCCCGGTATGTAAAGCTGGGGGCCTCTGTCAAGAAGCCAAATGTTTCCCATTGGTTGCTTTTCTATAAAGTATTGAGTTACCAGAAATAATTAGAATCTTTTTCTGAACTTTCCAGGCAAACCAAAGTAATGAAATATAACGAGAGCCATATCATTTGTAATTGGAAGTCATAATGCATATTCCATAATTATACTTTTATGCAATTACATAGTCTGTTAGCAAACAGATGGCTATGAGTTTAAGAAATGATTCAGTTAAATTTAGGTAGAAAGAGCCAAAGGTCCACTGATACTATTAATTTTTTTTGTAATTTATAAATAATTCTAGTGACTTGATCACAAGTATGAGTGATAATTTTATTAAAACTATTCTTTGGAAATATAAATTTATTAAAAATCACATCATTATATATAAATAATTCTAATAATAGATAATTCTAATTATTTTTACTTTTCTTCATGGTTCCAATTTTAATACTTAAGTAGTCTAGCTCTATGGAAACAAAGATTGTCAGCCATTCCCTTTCTTGTTCCTCTTTATTGAAGGTTTTCTGTCTACCTCCCACATTCATAGGAGATATTAGCATCTGGGGATCACTTCCTTCCCAATTACCTCCACCATCAATCTTGGTAATTACACCATTCCTGAAGATAATCCATCTGATACTCTGAACTGTTAGTTCCTTAATTTTACCTACACTGATATTGGCCCTTTCCCTCTTCAATTTGTCAATTCCACGTCAAACCAAATTGGTGCCAAATGTCAGTCTCTATTAGCTTTCTGTCACCTCATTATTAGCTTCCTGTTCACGTGTTTCATTACCCCTTTGCAAACAGTTCTTTAGCCCCTCTAGGCCTAGACTACCAATTCATTAACTGCCACCTTGCCTCTATGGACCATATTCTTCGTGTCCACAAGTTCCTTCAGACTCAGCCTCTCATCATTTATCATATTCTATCTCATCTCCCTTGGTCATCCTTCTCCATCTTCCTTGAAAAATACAAAACAAGGGGCTGGGAATGTGGCCTAGTGGTAGAGTGCTTGCCTAGTATACATGAAGGCCTGGGTTCCATTCCTTAGCACTGCATATACAGAAAAAGCCAGAAGTGGTGCTGTTGTTCAAATGGTAGAGTGCTAGCCTTGAGTAAAAAGATGCCAAGGACAGGACTCAGGCTCTGAGTTCAAAAAGAAAGAAAAGAAAAAAAAGTCAACCATGGTGAAATTAGTACATCCATCCATTACTACAGTGTGCCTAGCAGTTAAATGTGTCTGGGGAAAAGAACACCTGGCCTCCCTTCAGTGTATGAATTGCCACAAGCCTGAGATTGGCATCCATCTATATGGAAATAGATGGCTTTCAATAGTGGCCCACCATTTCATTGTATAACATAAATATTTTATATTTTTTCTGACTTTTCGGATTTCATTACTTCTACCCTTGACTTCTCTTGATTAATGATCTTTCATCTTGCCTTACTAAGAAAAGAGAAACATTCAGAAAATAGCATTGAAAATCTAGTTCACTGGTCAACCACCCACCTGAGGATGGTATAGGCAGTCCTTGTCACCCTCTTAAGGGCTCGTGTGTAATTAACCCATCCGCTGCCTGTACTCAGTTTCTCTCTTTCTTGATCACTGAAGTTCTAATGCAAGCATTCACACTATATCTTCACCCTTGTTCTAAAACATACTTCTCTTTTGATTCTTTCCAGGCTTTTGATTGGTTTTGTGAGGATTTTCACAGTTCCACTCATGTGAACCATGATTGTCAAGGCTATCAGTATCCCCATGTCTTCAAGTTGAAGGATCCAGTCTCATGGCATAGACTCTCCCACTATTTTTCCTCAAGCACTTTCACTGGGGCATAATATGTGAAAGGCAACTAATTTTATTCCTTCTCACTAGCTCCCCCACCCTCAGTATCATTTCCTTATACCCCTTCTCTGGGTGATATCTAATAATCAGGGAACAAAAATTAGTCTTCTGCTTTCTAGTACTAATGGCCTTTCTGCTATGTAGGCTCTGGCAGTTTGCCAATACCGTCTCCAGTCTCATCCATTTCCAGAATCCACTCAGCTTTCTTAGCAATGTCACCTCAGCTCCTCTAAGCGGTAGTCAGCAATGGACCCTATAGTAACTATGACTTCCCCTAATTCCTTCTCCCTACCTCCAAGCCAGGCATTGTCTACTTTCTCCTTTACTCTCACCAGAGATCTAGCTTAATTCTTCATTATTTTGATTTCCTCACACCTCTCACCTAGTATTCATTAAACCCTGTGCTACCTGACTTCAAAATTCAAACCAACACCTTCCCTTTCCTTCTTTACCCTTTACCAACTCCTTCTCTCTCTCTCTCCCTCTCTCTCTCTCTCTTCCTCTCTCTGTCTCTCTGTTTCTTTCTCTCTCTTTCTCACTTTCTCTTTTGATACTGTGGAGTCTAGATCTATAGGAAAAGCTGGCCTGGAACTCACTCTATACTGGAGACTGGACTCAAATTCACAATCCTGCTGCATTCTCCTGAGTGCTGGGATTACAGATGTGAGCAAGACTCCTCTGATTTTACCCTTCTTGTTCTGCTTCATTCGTCATTGTAAATATCTATCACCACCCTACTTGCATTTTGTCTTTATTTTTCTTTCCATATTTCAATATAATCCCTATAAAGGCAGGAATTTTCCTGGTTTTATAATTTGGGGGGGTTTAATTATTATTAAATTTTATTGATAAGGTGATGTGCAGAGAGGGTATAGCTACATAATGTAGTAAGTACATTTCTTGTCATATTTGTTACACTCTCCTTCATTTTTCTTTCCCTTCCCCAGTTCAGATACACATATATACAATATCCAGTGTACCAGAATCATATACAGTGACCACAGGGGGTACGTCAAAGGAAATTCACCTAGTGCATTAAACATAATGACACCAGTAAAATCCTCCTGTTTCCATCTCTTGGAGTTCATTTTGCTTAGCCTCATCTTATATAATCATATGTATGTAGCTCTTGAGACCTTTTTATGTTTATTTAGTAATTGTTTGGTTTTAGAGAGATGATGTAAAGTCGCTGACCAAAATATGTACAAATACCATTTGAAAAGAAGTTTGTTGCTTTACAGACATGATCTCTACTGTTCTCCCCTCCCCCTCCAACAACCACATATCAGGGAGACCATGCGCCTTTGTCCTCTGTGCTCTAGGCTAGTCTCGCTCAATATTAATCACATCATAACCCTAATTCTTGAAACAGTACCCACTACATCCTAGGCACTCAGTCAACTGAGTGAATAGTTTCAAATCATTACCTGTCATGTCTCCACTGTATTCCAGTACATCTTCTCTGAATTTTACTATGCTAAATACAATGGCATGTATGTCTTGTTCAATGCATGCCAACTGTTTTACATGGAGTAAATACTATTATTACACCTGATTTACTAATGCAAGAGTTGAAAGATGAAGTAACTAGCTTATAGTCACACCACTGGTTAATGGTATAGCCACACTGCCAGCTGGCAAATCTTGTTTCAGAAATCAGTGTTTTTAAGCAAGGCAACTCAGGCCTGGATTCTTAGCTACTCAAGGGACTCAGATTGGAAGGTCTGTGGTTGCAGGCCAGCTTGAGCAAAAAAAAAAAAATGTTTATAAGACTCTATCGCAACAGAGAAAAGGTGGACCCACGGTACATGCCTGCCATCTTAGTTATGGAAAGGCAAAATAGGAAGAACATGATCCAGGGATGGATATGGACAAAAAGAGAGACCCTATCTCAAAATAACCACTGCAGAAAAGAGCTGGTGTCACGACTCAACGATAAAAAGACTAGTTGGGCAAGTGTAAGGCCCTGAGCTCATGCCTCAGGAACACCAGAATAAATGAATAATGCTGCAGCCTTTATCATCATTCTCCTAGCTGTTCTTCTCCTTTTCTTCCATGTGATTGGCTACACAGAATGGTAGTACTCACTTCACTGCCTCTTCTGTTAACATCTAGTTGCTTTCCTGTGGTAACTTGGTGTCTATTTAATACTGCTTTCTTCTTCATAAGAGTTGTGTTTCTGAATCTTTATGGGGACTTTCTGTCTTACATATAACTACTTCATTCACAGATTCTCATATATCACTGAGTTTTTGTGCCAGTATCTTGCGCATCCCTGGCTAAACTCTCAGGTCAGTCATACTCTCTTCTCTTCTCTTTGACCTCTACTAGGACCTTCAAAACATCTCCATTCGTGCCCTTTATATCTTCAGCATCTTCCAGACTCTTATAAAACTTGTTTTTCTGGTTTCTTCCTAAAACAAATTAAAAATGGTATTTTGTTCCATAAACTTCTCAAATGACTCAATTTATTGTCTGCCTAGAAAAAAAACAATTCAGCCTCTGTAGCCTATCAGATAGGTTTCTTATTGCTATACAATTTTATGTGCCTTCAACCTTTGCTAAGCCAAACTAACTAGCATTCCATGAATACACATTACTCTTCATCTGCTTTCACTCTGCTGACTTCTGTCCTTTTGGAACAAGTGAATGGGAGCTACCTCAGCCTTAAAAAGTTTGAATGCATTTTTCAAAGACCATGGCAGATACTGATGTTCTGACAAGTTATAGTCTAATTACTTCATCCAGAAAGTATGACTCTCTTTTTCATATCTGAATGACAGTGTTTATATCATTTTGTGGCCTTTATTACATTCACTACTGCCTTCTATGCTTAGGTATTCAAGTCCAAATGTACCCTTCGCTAACAAATTGTAAATTATTACATGATAGGAAGGTAATGTAGCTAATTCATCTTCATATTCACCCACTGTATAGCTCAATACCTAGCACAAAATTGGTGCTTGTCAAATATTCATCAAATTCATGAAAGGATAGGTAAATATATTATAATAATGTCTTCCTTGAATTTGCTATGTATACATTAGTATTTGAGGGTTCCTTTTTTCTTTCCTCGGGATTTGGTATTGAATCCATGGCCTTGCAACTGCTAGACAAACACTCTGCCACTTGAACCACACTTTAGAACATCTTTACTCCAATAATACATGCACTGTATTCATGTAATAAATAACATGCAACCATAAAGACAAACAAGCTAACATGGCACAAGCAGTATGGAGAACTTCACAGATACAATATTACATAACAGAAACCTGATAATATTCTCTTGTTCTGGGTGCTGAGTACCAAGTATTCTACTTTGGAAAATCATTAAGCATTCCCTTTTAAATAGTCTCAAATTTCCATATGCATTCTATACTTCAGTTAGGAATGAAGAAACAATAGAATATGCTGGCCCAGGTGATGAGAGATTGTAGCCTTCAGTCCACACACTTTTGCAATCCCACTGTGTCACGCATGTCATGCGATGTTTTGTTGAGAGGAAGAATGTATACAAAATGGGTTTTAGTATACTTGTGACTGAATTAGCATTGAAGACACAGTTTCGTGGCTATTTTATAAATAAGTGACATTTCAAATAAAATTAATTGGTTAGGAAACTGAATTATTAAAATAAGTAGGTTAGAGGAACTGTGTTGACTCAACTAGCTACATCTTTCTGAGTTCACAGACTCTTGGACTGAAGGCTCTAGTCTCACTATCTGGGCCAGTATTTCCCCAAAGGGGGAAAAAACAACACCCTGGCTTCTTCAATCAGAAAGATCAAGGCCTAATACTCCTTCAACATCTACCCTTGAAAATAAACAACACTTTTTTTCTTCCACATTCTACTAGTCAGCAGGACAACCCCAGTAAAAATGTGTGAAGGAATCCCACAGAAACAGAACATACAATAGGTGGGACCTTCTTAGAAGAAGCTCTCTGACAAACTTTCTATGACATTATCCACTACCAGATGAAGAACCAGGCAATGGTCCCAGGCAGTTTTCCTTGAGCACTTGCTTTTCCAACCTGTGTTAAGGTAACTGCAAAGCACATATTTATGAATGCTAGTACTTTTCTGAAAAGAGTCCTTCACTGAGCTTGAGGATAGCACTGAATGTTATCCTGTAATAAAGCTTGTCAAAGAACACCTGGAAAAAAATACAAAGAAAGTGTGGGTATTTATCAAGGGCCATAAACACTAAATTTCTAGATGTTACAGGTTATATAAAGGGCATTATATACAGGAAAAGAAACGTAGAATGTGAAAACATTTCACATACACTCAACATATCATTACTTGTATTACATGTGTCTCCTGTCTTCAACAACTCTATTTTTAAATTTTAATTTTATTGTCAAGCTGATGTACAGAAGGGTTACAGTAAATCTGTCCATTTTTGCCAAATATCTTGTTGAGAAACACCTAGGGAGGCTTTTTAGTTCTTAACATTTGTAGCATTTAAAAATAAAAATGTTCACTTTAGATTTCCTGTAGGTCGCATTTAGTGCTAACATTTTAAAGACTGTTGTTAGTTTTCAAATACCACTGTGCCCTGTTCAGGGAGTAATGTAATTTGGTCAGGGAATTTGTATTTGAGAAATCTTTGTGCATCAGTGTCACAAATAAATTCAAATGTCAGCTAGCTGTGTCAGAAGAGATTTCTTGTCATATTTGACCACAGAGAGGAGATTCATAGAAAATGTTTGAAGATATCACTCTCCAAGTTGCTTTACATAAACCAAGTAATGCAGTGCATGCTTTAAATTGTGTGTGTGTGTGTGTGTGTGTGTGTGTGTAAATGTGTAAAGGTATACATGCAAATACATGCTTCTCTGGCTCCAAGCACTGGTAGCTAGGAACAAAAATACAAAAAGATAGTTCAAATAAGGCTTTATATAACTTATTTCATAATGACTATTGCAATGTCTATGTTCTAAGTAAATATCAACTTCCCACCCCTGAAGAAATGAATAATGGATAAAAATACCTCAAAACAAAAGCTTTGAAATAGGATTGTTTGTCAGGAAATAAGACAATGAGCATTGTCAAGGGGCTGAAACATAATGGATTTGTTCTTTTTCAAAGAACTCTTACTAATTGCAAACCCTTGTACTCAGGTCAGTAGTGAAAATGTAAATCTATCAGAAAGTAAAGTTGCTGTCTTCAGGAATGAAGGACCTGGAACTGGAATGGACATTCGGGTTCTTGAACTCTCCCAGTTGCCCAACTTATGGATTCTATGGCTTGCCAAATTCTTTTGTTTTTTCATCCAAATTTATTTGGCTCTGTATCAAAAGATACTTTGGAAACTTTTTATAAATGCAGTGTGAAAGATTGGTTCATACTAACATTGCTTATATAATAATAATATCATAGTAATAACAAGGAAATATGTATAATATATTACATGGGGTTGGGGTTGTCTTTTAAGTAATCATTGTCACACTAACAGGAGAAACAATTGTCCATAGAGTTGGCACATATATTGCCAACTGTCTATCAACACATGCTTACTCAGGATCTTATTTGATTAATGACATTAATAAAATAATAAGTAAATTGACTGCCTCAGAAACTGAGAATTTGATATATAAGAATAGATTGTATGCAAGGTAGTAACCAAGTTGTTCGTCTATTATCATTATTATAGCCATATAACTATACACCGCAGGGTACTAAATAATACATCAAATCATTTTAAAAGTCTCCAAGGAGTTAAAATGCCATGTTTCCAAATAGTACTTTTCTAAAATCCTTGTTATTAACGCACTGGATAAAATTAGGTATCTCTAGCATAGTACTGTGAAAAGCACAAAGACAGCAAAATTATAACCTTTTTATTTAAGGAATTTATAATCATTTTACCTAAAACCTGGCTTTAATCTCATTATTTTCTTTAAAAAAAAGTCATTTTAATAGTTTTCTTTTTTTAACCTAGAGATGCCCATGTGTTTGTCTGTCCATAATTTACTCCTTTTGGCATATTGTTATTGAAGCATTGTGTCATTTATCATTCCCAAATTTTCATTTGCATCTTTTCTAATAATTTATATGATCTGTGTTTCTTCACAGTACTTTAAAATTTAAACATTTTGTTGTAAATTAAATTTCTGTGAGAGATGAGAGTTTCCTGATATACTATCCTTTTATATTCTTTTCTTTCTTTTTTTTTTTTTTTTTTTTTTTTTTTTTTTTTTTTTTTTTTGCCAGTCCTGGGCCTTGGACTCAGGGCCTGAGCACTGTCCCTGGCTTCTTTTTGCTCAAGGCTAGCACTCTGCCACTTGAGCCACAGCGCCACTTCTGGCCGTTTTCTGTATATATGGTGCTGGGGAATTGAACCCAGGGCTTCATGTATAGGAAGCAAGCACTCTTGCCACTAGGCCATATCCCCAGCCCCTATACTATCCTTTTAAATGAGTCTCAAAACATACAATTACCACTGTACCTTACTGTTTTCCAGCACCCCTTCATCACTTTTGGAAACTCACAAGGAAGTTCCTCCTTAATAAAGGTTTAGATCACTCCATTCTCACTGTGAATTTCCATCCAAATAATGCTTTATGTAACTTAACTTAGAATGACTATTGCAATGTCTGTGTTCAAAGTAAATACCAACTTCCCACCGCATAGAATAATGTGCAAACATGGCACACTCATGCAAATTAATGTTTATTTGATCATCTATCTACAGCAAAAAGCAACCTGAGTTCTTTTCTGTTTTTATATATATATATATATATATATATATATATATATATATATATAATTATCAAACTGAATTACAGAGAGATTACAGTTTCATACATTAGGCACTGGATACATTTCTTCTACTGTTTGTTACCTCGTCCCTCATTCTCCCCTCCCCCTCCCCCTTTCCCTTTCCCCCCCACCTCCATGAGTTGTTCAGTTCATTTACACCAAACAGTTTGGCAAGTATTGCTTTTGTAGTTGTTTGTCTTATTTTACCCTGTGTCTCTCGATTTTGGTATTCCCTTCCAATTTCCTAGTTCTATTACACTTGCTAGGCAAGCACTTTGCCACTGAGCTACATTCTAACTCCTGAAATTTTTTATGTTTCTGCTTCCTGTCACTATAATTCTCTGACTTTTAATGTTTTTCCTGGGTTGAGTTAAAATTGTAATTAGTATTTCTTCACAGTTGAATGTAAAGCTAATATTTTATTGGAATTTTATCACTTAACACCGTGAATGGGTTTTTTAAATTGATTTACTGTATTGTTATTATGGAAGTGATATACAGACGGATTACAATTACATGAGTCAGGTAATGAGTGCATTCCTTTTCTTACGTTATCTTTGGTTCCCTCCTTCTTTCCCAGTCCCTCCTCCTGTCTCCACCCACGAGTTGTATAGTTCACCTTTATCAATGTCCAGTGAGCTCCACTGCTGTACTTTTTCTCCCTCTCCTTCAAATTCTGTGTCCTCCCTCCTCCAAAGATATACACATGAATACACCATACATAAGTAGAGAAGAAAGAAGCATCAAAAACTAAAAACTAATGAAAGAAAAAGATGTCTTTTGTTTCCGTATCTTGAAGTTTGTTTCAGTATGTGTGACTATGAAGGGGTTTTTGATACATTAATTATACATTCCCATGTATGACTGCCACTTGTTGCCTATACCACATTCCAATGCTTTCCTTTTACTGATATAAACACTGAGGAATTTATAGGTATATATGGATGACTGTCATAGTAATGAGATTTGATAGCAATCATCTAATGACTTCAGTTTCTCTTAAGTCACAAGCCGAAAGAACACTGTAAAATCACACCCATCCATTTTTAATAATCTTTCCATTCACTATTAAATGAAGTCTTATATCACCTATGCTGAAACCAAAAGCTTTAGTAAATTCCTATAAAAACAAATTTGTTATTTATTCTTTCAAATATAAAACTCTACCAATACTTAACAAATCATTATAAAAATAGACCGTATGATTTTTTATTTACACACAATAGTGCAATGCAATTTATATCTAAAATTGTGCAGTTATTAATAAAATAGGCAGTATGTTTTAAGTAAAGGAACACTTTTCTTTGCTAAATATGCATACATGGGTATACTGAATTCCAGTGATTACTACTAGAAAGTAACTAAATAAAAATGACATGTATGAAAGAAGTAACATTAATTTTTATAAATGAATAGTTGCAGAGCCTGACTTAAGTTGCATAATTTGATAATAAGAGGCAGAGAATACTAAACATTTTATAAGGTGATATGAAATGAAGATTAACTTCAGTGAGATAAATATTTCATATTATAATGTAATTGAATTTCTGGGGGATAATGGAATTGAACAAAACTGTCTAAACCTAGAAGATAAAACTGTTTCCATCTGTGGGTTTCAGTCCTTGCAACAAAAATTGTTGGTATTCGTAGAAAATGTTCAGTTACCTTTGAAGTAATGTGTCACTTGCCTTCACAACTTTGGCTACTCAAGGGATTTTCTATTTAAAGATAAATCTCAGATGGAGATGTCCTTGCTTTTGTGTTTTCGGGCTGTCTCTCAACCAAGGTCCATTCATTTCCACAATTTAAAAAGAAACCCTAGAACTTCCTAAGACCACTCTACAAAACATATACGCTTTCTGAACAACCTTATATTTCTAAATCCATCTTTATCCTGGGAGGAAAGAATAAGGCAAGCAAGCATACATGACTGAAAATATTGAGGGGGCTTTATATTAACTTGTTTAGTCATTTCTTTAGAACCTGCTACAGCTTTAGCCTCCAGGGTAAAGTTCTGAAGTGAAATGCTAGAGAGAGAGAGAGAGAGAGAGAGAGAGAGAGAGAGAGAGAGAGAGAGAGAGAGAGAGAGATGTAGAGAACTTGCTTCAGGACCGGGGTAAATGCACATGAATGTGAGTAATTTTGCTTTTCTCCTTTTCCTCTTAAGCTGGCTAAGGTGTAAAGCAATGATAATGATGATAATAATAAATATCTTTGTTTTGCAGCTGTTGTGAGCGCCATCCCTGTGCCAACCCTAGAAAGTGCCCAGTACCCAGGAATCCTCCCATCGCCCACGTGTGGCTACCCCCACCCGCAGTTCACTCTCCGGCCTGTACCTTTCCCAACGCTCTCAGTGGACCGAGGTTTTGGAGCAGGAAGAAGTCAGTGTAATGCATTTTCCTTTCCTTTTCATAAGAAAATAAGAACAAGAGCAAGATTCTGTTTTTTTTGTTTTTGTTTTTGTTTTTTGTTTGTTTTTTTTGCGGTCAAATCTAATGTTTCTCTCTACTTAGCCTTTGGATAGACCCGTTGACCTATGACCTTGGGACTAGAATTTTCTCTTCCAATATTGCTGTCTTTGGAATTCAGTTATTGGGCTTTCAGAATGCTTTCTAGTAGTTTTCCCATAGCATCCTCCTCTAACTATATGAAGCATGGGGGGGGGGGGTGGTCAATGAAGACCATATTGTTCCAAAAAAATAATATTATAGTACCTGTTTGGAAATCATATGTCCTGTTAACTAGAAAGTTAACAATCAAGTGATATCTTTGTCTTTGTCATAGTTCTCATTGATTCCAGGTGAGTCAATATCTGATGAATCCTGTGCCTTTCTTTAATTATTTAAGCAACATATTTTATCATTTAGGCAAGGAAGCGGTATTTCCAGAAATATTTCCAGAGTCATATTTCAGCTATCAGAAAGAAAGCAGGAATAGAGGGAGACCCTTAAGCTATTAAACACTGCCCAGTGATTTCTCTTGTGCTTTATTTATTTTTTTTTCATTTGAGCATAGCATTTTTAAATCGATTTTATGGCTTTCATCTCTTAGTTAAGAATAGGTGACTCAGCAGCTCATGTGAGAGAGAATGTTTTGTAATAGATATGATGGTAACAGCAATACGATATATTTGTGAGATAGGCTGTATTTTTCCCAACTCAACAGGGGAAGCTCCAAGAAATCATAAATCGCCTAGCTGTAGAAAGGATGGAATTAAAAGGCATCAAAACCTGCTCAGGGAGAATTAGATTCATTTTCCTTCTTTCTCACTGCCGTGGTATCCACAGAATAGAATTGTGTGCATAAACTCAAAGAAAAATAGACCCCCAAGCCATGGTAAAGGGCATTAAATCAGAAATGTGTGGGAAATCTAATCCCCCAAAATACCCAAATCTCAAAGCAACTCTCATTAGACTTAACAATTCCAGTTAAAATTTTCAGAGTCAATCAGTCCCTTCTGTTTGGGGGAGAAGTGTTGTTATTTTGTATGTTCCTTGCTGGGTCATTGTTTGCTATATTAGTTTGATTTCATCTGTATCTATGACTTTAAAGGGACATGGTAAAATAGATGTGGAATAACCTTTGTCAGGCCCCTCTGGCATGATGGAGGCAAGCTGAAGTTTGCTACTCCTTTTTATTCATCATCATTTGTGGAGTGTGTGTGTGTGTGTGTGTGTGTGTGTGTGTGTGTGTGTGTGTGTACTTGGGGTTGTACTTAGGACCTGGGCACTTTCTTTTAGCATTTTTTTCACTCAAGGCTAATACTGTACCACTAACTAGGATTACAGGTGTGAACCACCAGAACTTGGCTATTATTTGTTCTTATTTATTGTATATCCTTATTTCTTTTTTTTTTAATTTTCATTGTCAAACTGATATACAGAGCGGTTACAGTTTCATACGTTAGGCATTAGATACATTTCTTGTACTGTTTGTTACCTCCTCCCTCATTCCCCCTCCCCTCCCCTTTCACTTTCCCCCCATGAGTTGTTCAGTAGATTTACACTGAACAGTTTTGCAAGTATTGCTTTTGTAATCATTTGTCTTTTTTACCCGGTGTCTCTGAATTTTGGTATTCCCTTCCAGTTTCCTAGTTCTAATTCTCCCTTTTTAAAATATATGCACTGTGCTCCAACATTCCATTTATACTTTCTGGTTTTGCTCTTGAATTGGCGAGGTATGTAATGCTGCCCTATTGAAGGATGGGGGAGCTAAATGCAAAAGTCAAAGCTTGAAGAAAAACAAATAGACTGGCATAACCTTTATGATTTATCTATGGATAAAATGTGTTTACTCACACATAATCTTCCAGAGTGAGACTTTTCTAATGGAGAGACCGAACACAGTAGCTATGTGGAAAATCTCCATACCTTCCACACAGTTTTACCAAAACCTAAAATGCCCCTAAATATGAATGAATTAAGCAAAATATTTAATCTCTTTAGCAGACCCTTTAGCTTTTTAATATTTTTAAAATAATGATTACTAAATAAAAGTGACTCTATAGATATTATACAACGTAAGTTATGCAACAATTATTATATGATGCTATACAAATAAAGCACTCATTAAAGTGCTTATTAGTTTCATTCAACTTCATCTAAAATCATAAGGCAATAAAAATTCCTGGGCAAGATTATGTGGAATATATATATGTACATATACATATATATGGTCATTTGACAAGTATTTTTGAATAGAGCATATACAAAGAGAAAAGCATAGTATCTAATATGCATTTCAAGTGATTGCTTTGAAAGGAAATGGTTAAGCACCCTCTTTCCTAGGAAAGAAAATGTTCTCTAATTCACTGTCAGTAGCAGTTAACTTCTAGCCATTCAGTATCAGTTTCTATATATCTTGGAGAACATTAAGTATCACTCTTCTCTCTCAAGCAGAAAACATTTCATGACTCTGGGTGGAGATGTCTAGTTAGTCACCTTGAGAAACAGAGAAAGGCACAGTTAGAAAAAGAAAAGAATTGGCTTGGCTAAATGTAGAGACTCTCTTTCCTCCGAAGTTATCTGAAAAATCTTTGAGTTTCTGAAGAGATGAATCACTAAACTTGTGCCCCAAAGACCCACTGCTTTCTGAAGTCATAAATAAAGCAACAATGTTCTCCATCTGTAAGAAAAGCGAAGATCCACTAGGTACATCCCACTGCACCCATTTTCTGACCCACAGCAACATTTGGTGTTATTGCAATGGACAAACATTTTTCTCTTCCTACTAAGTAACTACAGTTCTGGGAAATTGCAAAGAGGATTGTACTTGGAAAACCTTCATACACATTCTTGAGCTCTCCTTTCCACAAATCATTATAAAATGGTGCCTTCATTTCCTCATCTTTGAGTCAATTCTATGGTAAAGAAATGGGTAGTTTCTACCTTCCTTTCTGTCCTTATGTGATGGGAAGACCTGACAGTTCCATTCATGCAATTCTTTTGACAGAATTCCCCCTCAACTTGGAAATCAACTAATAAATAGAACTAGATAAAAAGCATCCACGCAATGGAATTCATGATGTGTTCTCTAGAGTATTTTCAAGAATCCCGGTACTTCAAGAACTGAGATCAGTCTAGAAATGTTGCAAAGTGCTGCTCTTCTGAGATAAATGTGTCAGTTGGGTGTTTAGAGGTGCTCACATCCCAGAGACTTTTCTTAGAGCCACTGTTGTATAATATAGCTATCAAATTTACCATTTCTAGCTAGGAGGGGAAAAAAATCCTCATTTCCCTTTTTTGCAATACTATTCCCAGTTATTCGGTAGCTATTATTTATGTGTGTTGACATTAATTATTACAAAGTGCCTTGAGATTTCAGTCTGCTGTGTAATTGGATGCCATTTGTACAATGAATTCCAACTATTCCATCATTTAAAACTGAGGGCTTTGCCTTTGATTCTCAGTCTATACTCTGATTTGCAGGGAGTCTGCAGATCATGGTGAAAGGAGCTTTTCTTCACTTTCAGAGCTCTTAGAAAAGCTAAATGTCATGTCGCTGAGCCAATTTGTTTCACATAGGTGTCTGAGAGCTGACGAACGAACCAGCCAAATGGGCTCATCTGAAGTGAGAGGATTTCTCTGGTAGAACAGTTGCTATTGTGTTTGTTTAAGGGTTTTCACTGCTCTAAATGTCAACTGACTCTGAGAAGCATTTATTTTGCTCCATTTGAAATATGAGAATGATACATTTTATATGGAAACTCTTGTCCATTTTATTCATGTTGAACAGAACAAAACCAGTCTCTTATGGATTAGGAATCCATTCGGTCTTAAGGATGAGCCTTCCCACCTCGCCTAGGGCTATGGCTATTTTGCCTTCTAACTGTGGGTTGTGATAAAAATGGATTTCCCCAAGGAGTTGGTCCACACAGTCAGGGACCCCAGGGGGCATCACAGGACCTACCTAAAAGGTTGTGAATACAGGATTGAACATGGAGAGATAATTTGTGGTTGTTGTTTTAGAGATACCTATGAGAGGTAATACCACAAAAGAAAAGAGAATTGTGAGTGGCCAAATAAATTTAGTGATCTCATGAGAATTCATATTTTGGTGTGACATATGGAGTCTGTCAACCTAGGATTCTGGCTAAAGGCACATGTAAATTGTATTAAATTCATGATCATAATAATATGCTACTATAGATCTTATTCATTTCAAAACTGAAGAAGAAAAAGAGAAGAAGCAAAGAAAAGTAAGACATTGCAAATGTATCATTGTCCCTTTAATGCTAAGACAGTTTTTAAAATACAGTCTGGATGAATTAACAAAGGCAGATTTCTAAGGAAAATTATGAAACTGTGTCATAATTTTTTTCATATATTTTATTTTATTTATTATTATTATTATTATTTTTATTTTTGGCCAGTCCTGGGCCTTGGACTCAGGGCCTGAGCACTGTCCCTGGCTTCTTCCCACTCAAGGCTAGCACTCTGCCACCTGAGCCACCGCGCCACTTCTGGCCGTTTTCCATATTTGTGGTGCTGGGGAATTGAACCGAGAGCTTCATGTGTAGGAGGCAAGCACTCTTGCCACTAGGCCATAGTCCCAGCCCCTTTTTCATATATTTTTAATCTTATGATGTGAAACCCTTAATAGGAGCCAGATCATTGGAAATAGAAAAGGACCAGAGATAAGCAGCTTTAAGAACTTGATTTCTGAGAGTCATAGTTCACAGAACAAAAGACAGAGAGAGAGAAAGACAGAGAGAGAGATAGACAGAGAGAGAGAGAGAGAGAGAGAGAGAGAGAGAGAGAGAGAGAGATCCTGAAAGCCAATGGATTTCCTCCAGGAGATTCTAAAACCCTTGTGGTGAATAGTTTTCTCCATCCAAAGGATTATCTCTAGAGATGTTCCTGAAAGGTCTTGGCTTTCCTTCCTAAGTTATTTTTGCAATCTAACAATTCACAAGGATCCTGTGGGACCTGTAGTTAGAAAGAATTATAGGCAAAATGATCCATATTAAAGTCTACCTTCCAGGGAAAACTTGAGTATAGAACTGAGCCATCACTCTCAGACCAATGGCAGGCACAAAGATACCCATGTTAGAAGTTGGCTAAGTCATCAAGTCTTTATTTGGAAAATTGGCCTTTGGTCATTCTTTCATTGACAGGAACTAAACATGCAAATGAACACCTGCTAATTTTCTTTGTCTGTAAATCTGTATTACTCTTCACCACCTCACCAGACAACACTGGACAAAGAAACACAAGTGTTTCGTTAGCTTTCAGGTTCTTGCAATTTGCTGCCCTTTCCCTTGGTTGAAGAAATCTTTTGTGACCTCTCTGCCTATAGTGTATTTGACTCTGAATAGCATGTGGCTACATCCTGTTCTCAGCCAACTCAACATTTTCCTTCCTCCAGCTTTGACAGAGGTGAGTCTGGAGGCTGCTCATGCTCCTGAGGACCTCTGACCCCTTCTCCATAAGGAAGAATGAGTACAAACACTCTTAGAAGACACTTTCCTCATCTGCATACCTTTAATATAATGTCTGGGTCTTTTGTATCTTTAATCTCTAATCCCTTCACCATTATCAGATTTCCATTCTAGCACTTCTACCTCTTGTTGACTTTATGAGGCCTCCTAAAGACTTGTGTTAAAATGATTTCCCAAACTCATTATCTGGAAATATTTCCTGCTTAAAAAAAAAAAGGCCTCTTTAGGAAGTGAGATGTTATCTCTTTGAGATGCTATCTTCTATCATTGCATTTTTTTTCTAATCTACTCAACTAAACTTTCTTTAAACATAAATCAGCGGATAACCCCTCCACACAGGGTTAATCCTTCTACTTAGTAGGGAATCCTGTCCATTTGCATTCTACCCCATACCTATTGACTTTGAATAGGAATCAAAAATTAAAATTGGGTCACAGCATCCTTAGAGAGAGAAATTGCCTAGATAATATTTTATTCTTACTCAACTGTACTCTCCAGAGGAAAAAGATGCATTTCCATATACAAAGCTGTCCAAGTGCCCATGGGCTGTCACAAATGACTATGTGAGTCCTCTTCAGCTATAGTAATCTGCCTGAAAATTACAAGGTTTGCTATGAAAGAGGAAAAAAATCATAATTCTGTATTCAGGCAACTTGCTCCAGCCGAGTCATCTCTCGTATAACTTTTAGCTAGATGTGCTTCTATTTTGTTATGGGAGATAATGATAGTGGTTATTATTTGTATCATTTTATTAGCAATGCCTCTGAGCACCCTGTAACTCTGATTTGTTTGACAGTTGACATGGCATGTTTAAATCACAGGAAAATTGGCATATTGGCTGGTAGATAATAATGCAGCTGTAACCGGGTTTGGTACATTGAATTTTACTGACATTGCTACTTATGAAAGGAGAAATAACTCTTTTTTCTTGCTTCATCACTTATGATTACAGGGCCCAGACAGTTCAGGCAATATAGTCTATGCGGAATACATTTTACTACTCCTCCTGAAAGATAGATCCTTGTCCTGGCAGACCTCTTTCTGTTGTTTAAAGGGGACGTGCTAATCATGTTCCATGAGTATAGGACAGTAAAGGAATAAGAATGTTCATAGCCTGCCTGAGAGCTTGGCTAGATCCTGTCATTTCTCTCTGAGCTGATTCAGGAGACCTAGGGGAAATAAGCTTTGTCTGGAATCCTGACTGAGTTTCTTATCTTTGCTGCAGCGGCAAGTGAAGGACCAACCACGCAACAGCCGCCCATGCTACCCCCAGCCCAGCCTGAACATCCCAGCAGCGAAGAGGCACCCAGCAGAACCATCCCCACCGCCTGTGTTCGACCAACTCATCCACTCCGCAGCTTTGCTAACCCTTTGCTACCTCCACCGATGAGTGCAATAGAACCGAAAGTCCCTTACACACCGCTTTTGTCTCAGCCAGGTAAAGTGCCAGAGGTTCCCATTTCAAGTCACTGTTATCCTTGATGACTCGCCTGGGTGGTACATAGAGGTGTCTGAGGAGACCCAGATGTCCTACCTGTTTTCAGTGAGAAATATCTTCCAGTATGTTTACATTTGCCATTGATATTTGTTGTGCGGCTCTAAATTGTCTACTTTACGGGGAAAAATTGGTGGATAGTTATAGATGCTTGACATTCATTTGGAGAGGTGTCCAGGAATCTTCAATGCCAATCCATCACCTTTAGTGTGTGCTGTAGGTGAGCTCAATAGAGAATGCTGGGGATATTCCTGATCCTCTGGGCTTTCCTTCTCTGGCATAGGGAGTCTTAAGACCAAAGTTAAATGTACAAGGTACAAGAAAATATCTAGTACTAATGATACTTCTGGTACTAGAAACAGAAAGAAGAGTTAGTGTCTAATTTCCTAATTGTTGAAATGAGCTAATATTTAAATAGAAATCAACATTTCTATGACGGCTTTCTAGGAAAGTCAGATGACAGGGGTGGGCCTTGTGTTGCCAATGCAGTGATATTTTAATTCAGCAATTATTACCTCAGCTGAACTAGGACTGAACTAGAGCTCAATCTTATTTTTTTAAAGACTGGGGAAAGGAAAAGGGAGACAGAGACAAAGGGCAGAAATGGAGGAAGTAAAGTAGAGCATGTGAATGAATGATAGGATAATAGATAAGTAGGATATGCTAATAAGGAACTATGTAATGCTTAAGACCATTTGAAAGTTTAAAGTAATTCTAAGGCAACCTCATTATATCAGGCATAAGATGAAAATATTCTGTATTCTAAGTAACCAGGAAGCTAGAGTGGGGTACTCTACATTGTGTACATTGTATATGCAGATAATTTTTTTTCTGATTCAGGTCCATGTGTACAACAGTGTGATTGCATTATCACACAATCATTGTAAAATCCAGAGAAACGATTGCCAATGAGCTGTAAATATTAATTATCTTTATGTTACTAGTAAGAATCCAGCTTGCTCCTAACATCTTCTTAGTTGATTTGTATACATCCTCTCTGAGCTTCTCCATGTGGTGTATGAAATAGATAGTCAGTTACTCACCCTATGAAGCAGCTATGAGCCCCAAGGCAAGTTGGATTCCTTTGGTATCTATGCTGAAGGACAGTCTTCCCTGAAACAGGCTCAACACAAATCATGACTTCATTCCACAGGAGATAGCCCTCCTAACATCAACCTCAAGTCCCCTCCAAGATCTACACTGTCTGATCCACCCTGTCTATTCAATGTCAATTCCCATTGACATTAAGGAGAATATCTGCTACTTTATATCAACCAGTAACTCTCTGGTTCTAGATCATTAAAACAATTTGAATCAAGGGAGCTCCTTCAAGGAACTCTTGTCTCAAGAGTATGCTCTTTGGTAATGCTCCTATTTCTCCATTCCAATACTAACCAAAGGAAAAGACTGGAAGTAAGCTGGTTGATAGATAACAGGACAGATGGCAGGTTGATTACACTGCCTAACAATAGCTCTCCTTTCATAAACCTTCAGTGGACAAGCAAGCATTATTTCACTGGCACCTCAGAGCAACTTTGGTGAAGGAGCTGTTACTCACCATTATGAGGAAACTGAGACCCAAATAATGGAAGGAGCTTCATTAAGTCTAGAAGGCTGACAAGCAGTACTAAAGCAAGCATACCTATTTCTAGCTTCAGAGACCAGGAGTCCTAAAAATTTCCAAACTTATTTATGCCATTCAGTTTATATCTGACTTATTCAATGACAAAAAAATCAAAAAATATTGTATTAAATCATCCCAAAGTCAATACAAAGATAAACAAAAAAAGCATTTTAATTCATCATGAGCTGAGGCACAAAGTGCTATAGCCCTTCACACTATTCCATCCGCTGGGAAGTTATGTCAGTCATATTTTATTGCTATTAAAAACTGCTATCAAAAATTCCACAGGTTTGGGTCAGCGACCTTATATTGTGTATCTGAAAATCAAACAGCTACTAAACATAAAAAGGTCTAAAATAGACCTCTCAGTGGATCACAATAGCTCAACACCTATGTATATATCATCATATAAGACAAAGATAAGCAAACTCTATTGGTGACATTATATTTAAAGTTCTAGGTGAATTTCCTTTGGTATACGCCACATGTCTACTGTATATGATTTTGGCACACTGGGTATTGTATATATGCCTACCTGATCTAGGAAAGGGAAAGAAAAATGAGGGTGTAAGATATCACAAGAAATGTACTCACTGCCCTATTATGTAACTGTACCCTTTTTGCACAATAACTTGTCAACAAAATTTAATTAATAAAAAAAATTTTTTTAAAGAGCTCAGGAAAAAAATGCCCATGATAATCAACTCAGAAAGAGAAAAGTGCTATTTGGGCTCATGGTTTGAGGGGTTCTAGTTGGTTTGGGGGTGTGGCAAGGGAGCACACATCACGGTGGGAATGTGTGGCGGGACAATCTGATTATTCCATCACTAGCGAGAGAGACAAGGAAGGGCTGGGGGTGGCCCTGTCCACTTTGAGGACATGTCTACAATAACCTAAACACCTCCCCCTAAGCCACACCTCCCCGCACCTCCCACTGGCTGGGGGTCAAGGCTTCAACACACAGGGCTTTGGGGGTACATTCAAAACCCAAACTCTTACAGTCACTATTTCTATACAGCAAAAATGCTTTTTTGAATTCTATTTTAAGTGTGTTTTTGTTCTTTTTTGTTGTTGTTGTTTGTTTTTTACCCCTAAAGCAGTGGTGTTCAGTTTGGTACACAAAGTTTGGGAATGAGCCTGCCATAAGAAAATGATCAAAAGGAACTTAAAGTTTAGAAAGAACATCCATGATAAGATGGATTCCAAGATGTCATTTTCTCCTGGTAACAATAATACCAAAGCTGTGTTAAACAAAATCTGATACAATGTAACATAAAGGAGTAGATTAGGTCCTTCAGGAAGAGGAACAGTCACTTGTATTGTCTCTGTACCAATTCAATGAAATCCTAAGCATTTCTGAAGAGCCATTCTCTGATCAAATGTCGTGCAGACAGAATCTCATTTTCCTTTATTTCCATTGTACACCTAAGAGCCGCCTTTGTTTGACTCTTTTTCACAAGCCATCGCTTCTTTCATATTTTCCCATACCTCTGGCTAGAGATCATAATTTGACTTTTTTTCCCACCGTTCCCCTTTAAATGCCCTCCCTCCCCCCTCAACATGAGGCATATTCTATCATCAGTTTGGAATTATTAAATGCCTTCCCCTTTTATGTCTCTCCTTCATTGTCTGCATGTGATTCCCGTGCATTTCATAATGCCTTACCTCATGATTTTCAAATAAGTCTTTCTGTATTGCTCTTGACACATCGTAAATAGTATGCTTTTAAAGGGGGCTGGTGTTTACTTATTCTAATAGAAAAAGAAAATTAGCAGACTGACAAATGTATTAGCAGTGACATTAACTACATGCTTCTTAGCCCCAAAGATGAAATACTTAGAGCTTTCAACAAATTTTAATTCTAAGAAAATCATTACTTTAGTCAAACTGATTGATGAAGTAAAGGCATTCGCTTGTCAGCTTTAAAAAGAAAATACCTCAAATAATCTTACTCTGGATTTCACAATAAAGCACTGTGTAATTAGTCATAAATTTATCTTTACTTACCGCAAGTAATTACCTCAGAATATGATAATGTGAAGCATTGCTCTAATTTTTAAGGATCATACTAAATAAGAAGCTGCTTCCACTTTGAAAGCTTTGACATTTGGATCAATGGAGAAATTCATTCTACAATCAAAATTCCTTTTGTGTGTAGTTCTCCTAGGCAGAGCTAAGGGTACATGCTTCAGTTTGCCTCTGACTGTGGCACATGAGCTGTTTGTAACAACTTTAAATATGAGGCTTAGGGCAACACACACTATCCAGTAACAATCTCACAGGGATTAAGGAGCATTTTGCATATTGCTATAGTAGGCAGTAATTAGAAAGTCATCCTGTTGTCATAACGACTGAAATTCTGTCTACCTGTGAACACAGATTCATTCCTTCACTTTTTTTTCTTCCACCTGCTGAGTTGGAAATTTGTTTTACTATGCATCAAAGTATTTATAGTGTTTCTTATAATTTCATCATTATCTCATGGTAGAGTGGATCTGTTTCTCACTGTTTCATCTCTGAATGTGAATAACTGTGTGGTCTTTACACATTTTATGGGATAATTCATTGCATTTTTCAAATCACAAGCATGGACATATAAGTGATTTGGCTTAGTCCCTGTTCAGGTTAACTAGAAAATGTTTGATGGAGTGTTAGACTTATTGCATTATAGGTCTGTCATAAATTACATAAAGATCTAAGTTAAGCTGTGTGTGTGTGTGTGTGTGTGTGTGTGTGTGTTTCTTCACTAGTGAAAGTTCCTTTTAGCTTTGAAATGATCTACTGTACTGTAAATGAACTTGGATCATGACGCCCTTTGTCTTCTGGAGCTGTAATTGTATAAGGACAGAAAATGTGACCTCTTAAATGGTGACTTTACATTGCCACATTCCCTTAGAACAATGGCCTCCTATACCTCTTGCTTCTTGTAACACTGAATAGGTTCTAAATTGCCCTCCATTTATATAACATATATGTGTATATAATATCTGTTACATATATATATACGTATATATATATATATTTATATATATATATATTTAAAATGAAAAACCCAGAGCATTCTGATCTTTAGTGTTGGAGGGATCAATATGTCTGTGGACATGACAGGACCAGAATTCACTTCATTGTACTGTGAAATAGAGTTTGATTTTCCTTCTGCAAATGGTAGCTTGGGCTTCCATCTGTCAAGGGATTGAGAACAAGGTGTAGGTGTATGTGGATGACAGTGGACAGAAAAGGCGTATGATTTATATTTTATGGCTGGTTGGGAAATCATGTATTCCTGCTGTAGCCTGATCTTTTCGGCAGGCCTCATTTCAGTAAATATGTCATCACACAAGACTGCCAATAAGTCACTACAATACATTAATACAATTGCTTTTGCTGAGCTGTGCGTAGGTCACCAATGGGAGTGTGCATCCCAGATCCCACCTGCGTGCTGTATTCCGCTAAAATCAGTCACAGGCAGAGGTCACGGGAGATCAGACTTCCTTTAGCAGCTGAAATAGACGGTCATTTTTAAGACAAGTCAGAGCAAATCAATCATTGGTGCAGCTGAGTAGAAGAGATGTGTTATTTGGTGTTATTGGAGCCAGTATTTCCAATCAATTCGAGAGTAGAAGATTACACTACATCTTATTACAGACATTTCAACTCAGGCGGAAGCCCATCTGCTTCTTTTATATAGCTGTCTCCTTGAAATTCTCCTATCTTCATTTGTAACAGATTTTTTTTTAATGGATGAAATTTGATTTGATTTTGTGTGGTCATCCCTAATTATCCTTTGGTAAAATGTAATTAAGGCTGATTTGCTTAGATATTACAAATATTGTTGACTCTGGAACTACTTGGTATTTAATACAGATATGCTTATTTCCTCTAGTGTAGCATATTAGCATATAATTAGGAAAGCACTCTGTTAACTATCTCATAGAGGAAAATAATTTCTAGAGAGATCTTTATGAGTAAGTCAACTGAATGAGGCCTCATTCTAGATGAGTTTTGAAAGGTTAAGAAATTTACCTACCCATGGTTAAAAATTGAGCAAACAGCTTTAAGAAATTTAGAGAAATTTAACATTTAAGATAAACATAGGTTTTGTTTTTGTATGTTTCTGTGTGTGTGTGTGTGTGTGTCTGTGTGTGTGTGTGTGTGTGTTCCAGTATTGAAGCTTGAATGCAGGGACTCATACTTTGCTTAGCTTTTTTGATCAAGGCTGGTGCAATACTACTTGAGCTACAGTGACACATCTGACCTCTTGCTGTTTGACTGAAAATAATAGTCTGGCTTCAAGCCTCAGTTCTCAGATCTCATCCTACTGAGTAGCTAGGATTACAGGCTTGAACCACTAGTGTCTAGTTTAGGTTTCTTTTTATTCAGTTATGTCAAGAGTTATTCTTAAATAACTTTTTTCTCCTATAAGGGGAAATTTAATTTAATTAATTTTAAATATTAATAATTTAATTAATTTTAACTTTAAATATTACATATCCACAAAGAATAATTATGGAAGGTAGCTTGAGTTATTTAGATTTATGAGTCAATATTCTATTCCTTTATGTTGGTGTTAGATGGGGGAAAATTATAGCAAGTGTGCCAAAGAGCCAGAAAACTCTGATATAGCTACCATCTGTCTTAAACTCACCTGTCCAATATATCAGTTATCCTCTTACAATAAGGCAGGAAGCCAAGGCCTGGCATCTGTTGCCTTCAGCCCCATTGATGCCCAGGTCTTTGGAGTCCAACATGGAAAATCGAGATGAGCAGAAGGAGGTATAAAATAAAAATAGAAGTTAAGGCACATGGGAATATTATGTGCACACGAGGGCTATAGAATGGGAAAGAAGAAATTGATAGGAATAATAGTATTTAGTATTTTCAAGATAACAAAAGGCTAATTGGAACAGGAAAAAGAGAGTGAACAGAGTTGAGTCTAAACTTGAATCCTTTTGGTAATAAGCTTGCCCAATTAAAACATAAACGGAAATTATGAAGAACTAATTTCTTGAAAATCAATCGAGAATTATTGCATCCGGAAATGTGTGCTGGTGGCTCACACCTGTAATCCTAGCTACTTAGGAAGCTGAGATGGGAGGAATCAGGTTAGAAATTAGCCGAGATAAGAAAAGTTTGTGGTACTCTATCTCCAGTTAATGAGAAAAATATCCGAACATGAGATATCACTCTAGTGTTAGGGTACCAACCTTGAGTGAAAAAGCCAACTCAGAGTGTGAGACCCTGAATTCAAACCAGTGTACCAGCACAATAAATAAATAAATAAGATTACTGCATTATATATAAACTTGAAGTTCATTATCGAATTAATACAAGTAAGCTCAAGGTTAAAATAGGAATTTTCACTTTAAACAGTCATAAGAGAGAATAAAAATACCTGTCGTCAGAACTTTATGAAAAGACAAATGGTAAGCTCTGAAGAATGTCCTTATATTTTACTGGAGAGTAGGAGACTCATGAGTGGTAGAGAACAGTGAAAGAAATGATGATCAGTTACTACTTTTCAAAGCAGTACATAATCTTTCACATTTCTTACAAACCTGAGAGGTCACAAAGATAACTATTGCTATATTGATTTTATCATTACTTATTAGGCATCTTGGAAATCAAAATGTTTAATTATCAACTTAGATGAAATGAATAAGATTAATGATTTATATTTTATCATCCTATGAAATACATGAAGCATTACCAAGTAAACTCAGGTCTACCGGAGAGGAGCCACTCTTGTCACCAATTAATGATACAGACGTGGAATCTCTGGTCATTTTTCCAGGATCTTGGAGCATTATTCTTACATCTAAATTCTTACATGTAATGGACACTCAAATACTTTTTGAGTTGGTCAGGATAAAATAATGAAAGTGAGAGCCAGGATTTGAATGCAGTTATTCAGTTGATGACGACCTCAGGTGAAATAACATAAGAGTTAGTGGAAGGATTCAGTTTTGATGAGAAAAGCAGAGAAGGTGAAATAACTTCTAGATCTATAACCATAGGGTTATAAAATGCTAAGTGATCTGAAGTACAGAAATCCATCCGATATCAAAGTTCAGTTGAATTACACAATTCAAAAGACAACTTGAAGTCATGGCCCATGGAAATTCTATTTGATAATGTGTCTACATGAAAATAAATGACTTGCAATGGTAAGTCATGAACTTGGGGCTGGGGCACTGTCCCTGAACTTCTTTTACACAAAGCTAGCACTCTATCACTAGAGCCACAGCTCCACTTCCTGTTTCTGCTAATTAATCAGAAATAGGAGTCTCATGGACTTTCCTGTCCAGGCTGACTTTGAACTAAGTTCCTCAGATCTCAGCCTTCTACGTAGCCAGGATCACAGGTGTGGGCCACTGGCACCCAGTAGGGTATTCTATTCTTGTGAAAGTGTAGGCCAATGGAAGTCAACGACCTTTAGGGATAGACTCTGTTGAGCCAACTACTGAAATTTTTGTTGTTGTTGTTTCTCCTTTGAGTCCTACTTTACTCATTTGTGAAATCAGTTATGGAACCTGTGGACATGTACAAAGTTAACTAGTGTGTTAAGAAATGTGATTATTCTTTCTAGATTCTTCACTTTGTAAGACTATGAGTCAAGAAACACATACTCTTTGCTTTTATTAACCATCAAGTCATTGTAAAAAGGGGCTTCAATTCCACCTGTTAGCCTATGAGTACGGTGAATCTTGATCAATGTCTCCACCTCCTATAGTTCTCCCTGAGCTGTCCCATGTTTGAACCTTGTGTGTACCTTCTACTTATTCTAAGTAGTTGATAGAGTTCACACACCAAAAAAACCCTCTATTAATGGGCTATTGAAATTGTGCTATGGAAAAAAATTGAACACACTGAAAACAAACAAAACAAAATCTCTGTAATATTAAAATAAACTGAGCAACTAACAATCCACAAGTATTATTCCTGAAAATAGGACCTGTAATACTGTAAAGATTATGAAAAGATGTGGTCAGGTCCTACTTCTTCTGAACATTTATACCTTTTATCTTACTGGTGGGGACCTTTAGAGAATTATGTGCCATGTTAAATATCTTCTGAGTTTCCCTACACTTTCATCTTAGACTTGAAGGAGAAATGAAGTTCTTTTTGCCAGCATCTCTTTATTACCAGATTGCCAGGACTCTCAGATGACAATTCCTTGATCTTTTGTCATGAAAAAGATTCCAACATTTTTGTATATGAAAAAAAGTGCTATGTGGATAAAAGGCTCAATTTCAAACTGAAAGACTTATTATGACATGACTGCACATGCCGACCTAATTATAGGATTGCTATGATTGTTCATTTTAATGCCTTTTCCAAATTGCCATTCTTAAATATTCGTCCTTCAAATTTCCTAATTTTCAACCCTGTGAGTTGTGTGTACCTTCCTTTCTCTGTGGCCACCTGAGTCATAATTTCCTAACCCAGTCTTTACTTTACAAATTACATGTACATGTGAACATCATACACTTCGAAAGCTCAAATTGCTAGGTTAACCTTTATTTCCACTCAGTCTTTCATTTAAATTATAGTTGTTTGTTTTCTCTTAGACTATTGACTACAAGGATATCTTAGTTAATAGCAACAAGTTGCTTTGTACACAGAGGTCTGAGCTAACATTTGCCAAAGTGTAGGGCCAACGGCTCGGGCATTGCAGTAATGGAAGGCCCCCAGTATGGACTCATGTTGACCAACTGTACAGACTGGAGAGCACAGGCCTGCTTCCTCTCCCTTATCCTCACTGCATCTCCACGGCTGGTCCAGACAGAGGATCAGTTTAATGTAACTAAAGTTTGTGGAATTTCTCAGCCCTAACAATTAACTCCTTCCTCCACGATTCTCTTGCTACAACCCCAAAGAGAAGAATAAGGCAAAGAGGAGGAAGTTAAGAGCAGAAATAAGCAAGGTGGATATGGAGCTCATTTCTCATCAAACTCACATAACCATCACAGAGATCTTGCTTCCCTTTTGTTTTACTGTGAATGTTAGACTAGGGGTCCTTTTCAACTGGGAATTGAAACATCATTTTAATTCTAAACTCCCTCTTACCTGTTGGCTACTAATGGCCAGGAGTTGTATATGGCTATATGGCTGGGAATCACATGCAAGTCTTATTAAAATATGGGTTTCAATCCATGGATCTAGAATTCCATCTGTTGGAATTTCTTCAAATAGTCTAGGTGATTCAAAGGCTGCCCTTTTGCAGGGCCCACTTTGAAACACTCTGGTTTCAAAACATTTGTGTTCTCATACTCTGGTGATCATGGAGGAACTTCTGAGTTTGGTAACATTTCTGTGTGTGTGTGTGTGTGTATGTGTGTGTGTGTGTGTGTGTGTGTACATCAACATTTTCAAAGTGGTACATATTTATAGCAAGTCGGTCTGTAGCTTTCATTAAAAGCTCAAAATGTTCATGATTTTTAATAATTAAAGAAGCTTTAACTTGACTTGGGACATCACATTCTATTTAGGCTCTGTTGTGAACATCAAAACCGCAGGCTGGTTTTCTTTTACTTTCTTTTGATTTTGTTTTGTTTTGTTGTTGTTTCCTTTTTTGTTTCTCATTTTCAAGGCTAGGATTTTTTTTTTTGCCTCCAGCCTCATTAATCTCACACACACACACACACACACACACACACACACACACACACACACACACGTACTCCTTAGATATTTAGTATCCAGTAAATGATTTATGATAATATCTTTTAGGGAATTATAAAATAATTTAACTTCCTGAGTGCTGAAATTAGTATTTTTTAATTGCCTCTCATTTGCTGAGCTTTACATTACCACTTTTATATTCACTTACCTTTACCACTATCAGGAAAAAAAACATTATATTTTACAAATTGCATATACTACCCATCCTGGCATGCAGTTGGCTGAACTAAAATGTTCACTGAATGGTATATCATTGCTTGATAATGTGTGTGTTAATCATTTAGCCTCTGTAGGAGGTGCTCATTGCCACACCACTGGACTGTGGGGACCCCAGGACAGGTTATAATGAACCCCAAGAATGAGAACACACCCAATTTCCTACCTGAATTCATATTTTAAAGCAAATTTGCCTAAGAATTGTAGATCTTATCTATCTTCATTTTGGCAACAGAAATAAAAGTTTGAGAAGTAGAATCCCCTGAAGACATTTATAAGTGCTGTCCTTTTACTATAAAGACTCATTGGTTGTGTGATCTCATAACTGGTGAATCTGTATTTTGGCCTCTCCTTATTAAGGTATGTACTACATGTAAAGGTACTTTCTGATATCTCCCTTTTGTTCCCCAAGGATATATAATAAAATCTCTAGAATTTGTGTAATATTACAAAACACAATCCTTCACGTTCTGCATTTCCTAAGTGAAGCAAAAAATTCTTTATTTCTATTTTCACTATTAGTTACATTTTTACTGTTTGTTGTCACATTTTTAACTTTTGGTATTCTTTCCAAATATACATCATTGGTTTTTCTGTTTGCAGTGGCTCAACACATCCAACTGAATAAAGTTGAAAGTTTACTTCTTAATAGAAGGCTAAAATAAACATCTTCATAGATGTTAAAACCCCAAAAATATGTGCTTATTTTTAAGCCTCGCATAGATAGTCAATAGCCCATGTTTTCAGAATTAGTTTGTAATCATTTTATAGATATCAAATATTAAGAAACTCCTTGCAGCAGAGTATGTTGAATATTGAACAATTTATGAAACATTGCATGAAAACATCTTTCCCTCATAAATAATTTCCCGTGTGTGGACTTGAGGAATTTTTTTGACCCAGCATGAAAAGGATTAAGTCGAATTTTCCATTGACATTTAGTTCCACTGCAAATATGGAAGGACATAATCTTAATGAACTACCCTCTTTAGAGAACACATCACTCTAATGAAATTACATTTCTAGAAGCTCAGGCCAAAGTAGAAAGCATTTTATAAGATACAAATGCTTATTAGTTGCCAATTTTACGACTTGTGAACTGGAACAGACAGTAGTGACACAGGTAGTCCTGTGGGTATTAAAATTTGGTTAGTTTTTGCCTAACAAACACCACCCTTCACAAAGTGAAAAGGCCTGAAAGTTTGTAGATTTCTTTCAACCATATATAAGTTCAAACACTTGAGCAGTGATCACTACTTATCACTTTTACAAAAGAGCTGGCCCAGCAAGAGATAACATAGTGGTGTCCCAGAGCAGTTCCTTCTTCGACTGGTGAAAAAGATGAGGAAAGGGGAGGAAGATGGAGTGTCTGATGAGTAGGTCCCCAGTGGGCAGATGTGCTATATTTTATACCTTGAGAGAAGAAACAGAAAAAGTAGATGATAGCAAAGCTTTTCTTCCCAGGAGCATCATTTGGGTGTCTATCACCCTAAAAATACAATGTGCTCAAGGGCTTTAAGAGTAAAGCTGAAACCTATCTATATGAAATTCAATCATTTATGGGGAATGCCTGTAGCTGTTCAGGATAGATAAATGCATCCCCTCTTCTTCAATATTTCGTGGAAACCAAATGTTAAGGATTACGGGTTCCCATACATATTTCATATATCTCCTATAGCCTCAGAATCTCTTCGGATATAAGTTTTAAATGGAAAACACGTGACATCTCCACATTCCACCAGATAACCTGAGTATAGATTAATTGCTTAATAATAGATACACAGAAGAATAATATGGTTCCCCAGGATGCTAGCATGTGAGAGATTATTTGGCATTACAGAATGGATAAAAGATGTAAAAACGCCAAGCCAGCCTTCTATCCATTTTAAGCATATTCTTAAAGATGAAACAGTGAAAAGTGAAATGGGATGTAATGAAAAGTAAGCCACAGTGTTATTATTAAGAAATCAAAAACCTGCTACACACTGGACTCTTACATAACTTACGTGAGCTCCTGCTTCAACCTAAGGTGATGTTTCTCACCCAAACTGCATCATACCAGGAATAGACTTTTGCAGGTTGCATGTGAGCAGAATTCTGCACCTGGCAGTCATTTATTTGGTACCTAATAAGCAAATGAAATGTTTAATAACTGTGCTGTGAAAATGAAGCTTCACACAGTGAATTCATGCTGAGGCTGCTCTTCTACCCCTGATTCACATGGCTGCCCCATCTCAGAAACTTTAACACTTTTGTACTTCCCCATTACTGGGTCCTGCTGAGGAGACAACATTAACTTCAAAGTGACGCTCACTTAATTAGTTGTAGATCCATGTAAAATCATTTACTTAGCACACTGACATCCAGTGTTCCACCAATAGGTCGCCCAAAACATTTCTCCAATCTGCACCTCAAGCGAGGGGAACTCCTCTGTGGTTTCAGCAGAAGGATTTCTACAATTGAAGTTATTTCAGTTAACTACACATGGATCATTTAAACTCAGAGAAATTGAATACTGCCTATTTTTTTTAGCTAAATTGTCTATGGTTAGTTTTAAGTAAAACCTTAAGTTATGGAATTTCATTGATGATTTTGAAGGAAAAAGATTATCTTTTCTAGAAAACACTAATTGAAAGCCCAACTACTAGCCCCAAGCAACAGTGTCCTAGCTACTCAGGAGGCTGAAATGTGAGGATTCCAGTTCTAAGCCAACCTGGACAGAGACGCTTACCTCCAAAGAACCACCAAAAAGCTGGAAGTGGAACTGTGATTTAAGTGATACAGAACTAGCCTTAAACAACAACAACAACAAAAATCTTAGAGACAATGCTCAGATTCTGATTTCAAGCCGTAGGAACAGCACACACACACACACACACACACACACACACACACACACACACACACACACACACACACCCCACAGCATCCTTTATTCTCTTGTGGTGAGAAGGCTTTGTTGGGTACATGCTTTCTGGAAGATATACAGTTTTTCCTTACTTTTTGATGTCAGTTTGCCTACTTTGTTTTTCTAGGGAACTTCCAAATTCATGAACTGTAGGATTGTCACATCAGAAAGCTGTTAAGCTGTGTAAGCAGCTTTTCACATAGGGTCAGCTAACTTATCTTGAAAATGGATCACCACTGATTTTATTTTCCACCTTCACTGTCCTTCTCATGATTAATACCTGAATGATCCAATTGTTAACATTTTTAGCTACTGAAAAAATATCTAGATCCCAAGAACTTAGGCTGTTGTGCCAAGGTCACTGTGATAGTAGGGGTTCTGTCCCCCAGAGGCCCTTTTTACAGAGGCTTGGTTACCAGTGTATATGACACTATTAGGAGATGGTAGAACCTTGAAGAAATGGGGCCTAATGAGATAAAATTAAGTCACTTGGAAGTGTGTCCCTAAAGGGAGTATTTGGGTCCTGGCTGCTTTCTTTATCTTATCTTTGTTTCCTGGCCACCCCAAGTTAAGCATTTCTTGGGGCACACAATCTCATTGTCATGTACTGCCTCAACAAAGGCTGGAGATCCTCAAGTCAGGTAACCTGGGTCTGGACCACTGAAATCATGAGCCAATATAAAGCTTTCTTATATCCCCTCCTGTCCTCTGCTCTCTCTCTACTTTCCTCTCCTCTCCTCAAACTCTGTTTTTCTTGCTCTTTTTTTTACTTGATTACATTCTGCAGCTCTCAGGAAAGACCTCAGAGGCTCTTGACTATGGGGTTAAGAAATTCACAGTTCAGAGTTACAAAGAAGGGATTCTTTTGGTTTCTGCCTTTTCTTTTTGTTTGCTTTGAGATATTATACTGGTAAAGCACATAGAAATTTCCTTTAAGTTGTTGATGCTTGCATTATACTGGTAAAGCACATAGAAATTTCCTTTAAGTTGTTGTTGCTTGCATCAATTGTCATTGTTAGGAAAGAAACCCGGAGACTTTCCTATATATAGGATGCTATATATACACCAAAATAATGTAGGAAATGTTGTGAAGAATTGTGTCAGTACTTGAAATTGAAGAACAGCAGTTTAATACCTATAAGTAATTGTTTTCTTTCTAATATCTACTTCTTCATGAGTGCTTCTGGAGGGGTGAACGTCAATTCTCCTTCAGAGTTGCAAAACTGCCTACAGCACAGCAAAGCTTATCAAGTCTAAGGCAATCCATTGTGCAGAAACTACTCGGAAAGAATGGTTAAGGCTAGAGGAGTAGTGAATACCTGTGATGTCATTATCTAGGAGGCAGAGATAGGAGGATCTTACTCTAAGACTGGCTTCAGGCCAAAGGTCAAGATACTATTTAGAAAATAAACTAATGCAAAAAGGGCTGGGTCAGGGCTCAAATAAGTACCCAGCTTCAGTAAGTGCTTGCCTAACAAACAAAAGACCCTAAATCAAATCCAATTACACAGAAAGAGAGACAGAAATAGAGATGATAGAGACAGAGATAGACAGAGAGATAGAAAACATGTGCCCTGGGTTACAAGAGAAAAGTTATATTTTAAGCTGGCTTCTGCAACCAGATAGTATCTACTACAGAAGTATAGAAAAGCCCTATCTGCAATTGAAATCTCAGAATGTTTACTATAGAGAATAGGCTCTGGGTAAATGATCACCCAACAATCCTAATTCATCAGCAGGTGAGAGGCAACAAGGTGGTTCTCAATGCTGTTTTCTTGGTTTAGGTGAAGGTTCCAGACATCACTTATTAATCTAAATGCCAGATGATTGTACTGTTTTCTCACTTGAATATAGCACACAACATGATACTGGTTGTTTTCTATAACAATACCGCCTTAATGTAAACAGTGTAGAAAATGCTGTCCAAATTTAGCCCTCGGGGGAGGCAGCTAGCTGGTAAAATGTCAGAACTAGTGGAAGGATTAGTTATGATTCCATCCATGGAAGAACTAGGATGCAGATTGGAAAATCAAGACAGAAAATCAGTCACACACCACATTTTTAAATACATAAGCTAAGGGAAAAACATAAGTTGGGAAACTTTTAAAGACTGAGGCGCCCAGCAATCAGACTTAAAACATGTGACATTCAGAGAAGATTCTGAATCTATTCCATTACAGAGAAAACATAGGGGTGGAATAAATAAACGCACACTCAAAAGAAATACTTTCTTGGAAATATTTGCTTTAAACCATCTTTTCTTCTTTAGAAAAGAGCAGTTTTGAGACCGGCATTTTCTAATTGGCTGTTAAAATAAAAATCTCTCCTAGGAAATTGCCCTTAATATTCTTTAACTCTCTGTTAAGGAAAAGAAAGCAAAAATCATTTAAGACCCTCAAGGATGCCAGTCAAACCCTGATGCTAATGAACTCTGGGAAACTGCTCACATTCTTCTTGTCTACTAGAATTTTATTGAAATGAATTGTATCTTGGTGTTTGGGTCTCCAAGGACCCTGGAGTTCTCCTCAAGTGCAGAAAGGAGGGAGGTCCAGGTGCACCTTGAGGATCCAGCATGGTTAGTGTCTGTGATGCTATGAATACTTGTTGAGAAAGGGCAAGCCACTTGTGGTTTACACACTCTGTGTGGCCTCTGAGCCAAGACAATGTCTTCAATCCCCTTTGTACAGCTCAGTGTCTTGCATTGTTCAACACCCACTCCATTGTGAATGAATAACTGTTGCCTGGTCACTAGAGGAAATCAATTGTTACCTCAGTCTTCTTTTTAATAAGCTTGAATTGAGATGCTCTTCAAGCCCCCTGGTGTCCTGTTAGAATATAGGCAAGACAACTGCCCAAGTGGCAGAAGTCTAGGGCAGAAAATAAATCATGACTGTATTCTACATCAATAACTAGAAATCTAAGCATTCAGTTCCTTTACCTGTAAACTGCCAACGATTTTGTAAGAAAATAAATATCATGGATTATGTCCATGAGTCTTGTAAATTCTAAAAGGATTTATTCTTGTAGGTCTCCTAGAATAAAAATGGTACTAGACCTACTAAAATTTCCTCCATAATAAACCATGCAGTTGCCATTTACCTTCTCTTCTAGTTACATTGACTTTTTCTTTGTAAATACTCATGACAGAGACCACTGATTTTTAGCATGTATTAAATACATTCCATGTGTCTGATTAAATGTGTAAGATGTAGGTAAGTTCCTCAAATTTTTTAAAAAAATCTTAAAAATTAAAAGTGAATAATAAATTTAAGGGTCAAAATGCATAAATATGTAAAAAGGGACATATACAGTGAAATGTTGTCAATATAAATCTCTCTATTAAAGAGGGCTGGTCCTGGAGGGTGTAAAGGACAGCTTGTGTGACAATTAAGCAAATTCAGGCTTTACCCTATGGTCCTTCTTGAACAATACAAACAAAATTCAGGAACTGTCACTCAGAATAGTGGTTCACCAGATATGTTCTCAAGGTTGTAGAGTCCTCCGGCTTCAACTTTTAAACTTAGTGAATTCTTTCTAAAACTTTGTACCTTTACTTAAATGACAATCTGAAATAGTAGCGAGAATTACACATACAAGATCACCTGGAGGATAATCTGGTACTGTGGCTCTGCCAGGAGAGAGAGAGAGAGAGAGAGAGAGAGAGAGAGAGAGAGAGAGAGAGAGAGAGAGAGAGAGAGAGAGAGAGAGAGAGAGAGAGAGAGAGAGAGCCATAACTTGAACTTGGGCTCTCACTCTCACTTGACTTATTTGCTTATGGCTGGGGCTCTACCACTTGAGCCATACCTCCAATGAGGTCTCACACTTTTCTGTCAGAGATGGCTTTGAACTGCAATTCTTTAGTTCTCAGCCTTTTGAGTAGCTAGGATTTCAGGCTAGGATTTCCCAAGGTCTTTAGGGCCTACATTAGTAACTATAATGGCACAACATTATGTCCAGACTCAGAGGCTAAAGTAAGAAGGACAAAGGTGCCCATGATGTGCATGTGGATTGTACATATGTACACTTGTGCATGTGGATGTACGCATGGTTTCATACCCAGGGAAGAACAGATGAAATGACAACCTCCATATGAATGAAGGTTTACCTATCACTCGGGAAGAGCTTAATGGTAGTGATCACAAATAACAAATCTAAAATGATTGATGCATTCATACCAAATTCATCCAGTAATATTGTTTTAGGCCCCCAAACCTTCTTCATCAAAATAAATTAATGATTATAATTCACGTTGTACTACTTGTAATGGCACTTTCCATTTTACTTTGGATATGATTTGTTTTTATGGCCCAGTATAAGAGCTTTGAGTTTTGAAGACTATGACCATGGCAAGCTGTAGGTTTATATATTTAAATGACGTGATAAAAAAGATTCAAATTCATGGTTGAGTTTTATTATAATGAAGTTTTGTTTTTCCTTTTAAATGATGACAATTCCGTTTTGAGAGTCGCTGATGTAGTTAGTAGTTTCATTCCTCAAATTATCAATAGTCTTTGAACTAGATTTCAAGTTCATTCACATGGCTTCCTGGAAAAGTTCATTTTGGTTAGCTACATTGATATATTGTAGCAAAAAATTCATTTGCTGAGCTGAGTTAGATATAACAGTGCAAACTGATACCTTACTGTCCTTTTCTAAATGCATTAGCCTTGGCAAATTTACTTAGTTTTTCTCCAATTTTGCATTCATACGTGTAAACTTGGAAAATAATACTTAGAATTGTTTTAATAATTAAATAGAAATAATAGCTATGCTTGTACAAGTGAATAAGTGTCAGCCACTTAAAATATAATCTTTTGTAATCCTCATAAATTACTATTATCAACCTTGCTTTACGAATGGAAAACTGGGTCAAGACAGGTGTAGTTAATCAAGAGATTGCACAACTGATATGGAGTCGATTAGTAGTATCTGATTATAAACTATACTGGCTAAAAAGTTCAAAGTTCTCTTTCACTGCAATTATAAACTTTTGATACCTAAGTATCAGCAGGGAAGAAACGCACACTTGTGCATTTGTGGCTCAGAAAAAGCTGTTTATTATAATGATTTTTTTAATTTACAGTAACTAGCATCTAACAGATTGTTGATATGTTGTATTATTTATATTATTTCCCTACACAGGAAGGACCCGAATTTCTCTCATTGTAGATGCATTAACCTTTCAGTGTGATCAACTAGCATTCCATTTTCCAAAGTTTACTCAAAACAATTTGAGAAGTACCCCTAGTCTGTAATTGATTGGTAGCAGAAGAGAGCTGTGAAAACGTCCATGACTTACTTATATCCATATTCTGCCTGAGTTCATGGTTACCACACTAAGAATACCACAACTCCTTAGTGATGTGAGGAGTGCCCCTTATTTAAAAAGGCTTTATAAAGTTTTACCTTAGATTATTAAGGACAAATCTGTAATTTAAGATCAATGTCTATAGGAGCCTTTGTTTATAGTAGACAGAAAGGGGTTCCAATAGAAACTCTTCATTTGTTCACCTGATTATTGTCAGCATCAAAAATCTTCTACTGACTGAAGTATACCAAAGTAGAATTTTATAGTTTTTTCCAAAACAAAAAAAATGCATAATGAGGTTCTCTCAGATTGTTTTACTCTTATATTGTTTTGTAGACCACAGCGACCTTCTCTAAGTTCACAGATTTCTTTGGCTCTCTTAGATACTTTAAAGCTTACCTATAGAGTTAAAAAAAAACAACAACAACAGCCCATCTGGCCCACAGTGAGTCCATTGCCACTGAGAAGGAGCTCACTTGGCCCTTTATAGGGAGCTATAAACATTCAGAACTCCAAGACAACTTTTGCAGCCTGGTTTGGAATCCATTTGAAATTTGGAAAGAGTGAATCATCTACTGTCTATTTCTACTTAGTAGAAATAAAATGAGCTCATTTATTGTGACTGAATTACTTTCTACCATACAGAATGAACAATACCAAAAATCAATGCCAACCCACTAGATTGGATTTACGTGCTAGAGAAATTGCATCTTGAATGGCTTCATGCATTACTTCCCTCACTCTATGTTTTCTATTTCAGGGCCTACTCTTCCCAAGACTCACGTTAAAACAGCTTCTCTTGGTTTGGCTGGAAAAGCACGATCCCCTTTGCTTCCTGTATCTGTGCCAACAGCCCCTGAAGTGTCTGAGGAGAGCCACAAACCAACAGAGGATCCAGCTAATGTAAGGGAATCTTTCAAATACATGTTCCAAGAACTGTGCAGCACACCCAAACTGGTTACCTTCCACCATGTGTGCCTATGTACACATGTGTACATATTCTTTATATATATACATTTATGTATACGTATATATACTAACGCATTTTCCCAATGGAGTGAAATACCTAGGCATCAATGGAAGTAAGACAATATCCTCATCTTCAACACAAAAAAAGTAAACAGAAGCTATTCTCTGAGGAGTTTTCTAAAGGTATAAAGCATATTACACCTAATATAAAAGAATCCAAAAATATATAATTGAGAAGAATATACAACATGAAAAAATGAAAGGTCTTTAAGAAGAGAAAAGGAATGGACACATTTATAAAATAAGATGGACAGTTTTATTGTTTAAGGAGGCCAAAAGTTCTGTATTAAGGGAAGAAGCTGAAAATGCTAAATGAGAACACTCAGAGGGAAAAATCAGTTGTGAAAGAAAAGCCATGAAATTATCGTACTTCATCTTCCCTCTTCATATGAAAGTAACAGCAAAACTGGCTATTTTTCAATCCCTCTTAAGCCTTCAATACACATGGCTGTATCATTCAGTCACCCATAGATTCCTACAGGTTAATACCATGCATTGTGTGTGGTTCCTCAGTAGCAGATATGCTTTTTCCACTTCTGTAAATTCTGCCAACACTCTTATGGATCAATGTGCTTATTCGGTAGGATGAGATGTATTCTCTGCCATGGTACCAAGCTATGCATCTTGATTATGCATAATAGAAATCATGGCTCAGGCCCATTAGTTCAATCATTCGGGCAATTGGATAACACAACCAAGAATAATCAGCAAGATCGTGTCTGTATTTATCAAAACAAAACTACATATATAATATACATATATATACATAAATATATTATACTATATATTATTATATTCATATATAGTATACATGTGTGTATTATATATAATGTATGATATATTATTATATAACACATATTATACATACATGCATTATATATTATATGTATAAATATATATTAAGAGGAAAACAGGAGTAAGAAGCTGACATTTATTGAGTTCTTATCATGGTCAAAGCACTAATGTGTTGTGGATTTCCAACCACTTATTATCTGTTATTCCCAGTGGAAAAATAAAGAGACTATCTCAAAAACAGAAGGTATATAAAAAGAGCTAGAAATTAAGCCAACAATATTAGCCAATACCTTGCTGAACCAAAATCTCTGTGGTTAGCAACCTGGGAATCTGTGATAACTAAGAATCCTGTTGCTCACTAATAACACATTAGTGATTCACAGTGCTAGAGACAAAGTACTCACTAAAATGTCTGCAGTTCATGCTTTCCTTTTACCCACTGTTCAAATCTTGTTGCAAGAATCTCTTCACATCTGAGTCCAGCACTAACTCTGCTTTGGTGTATAAACACTGTTTCCACACAGGAATGTAAATCATAATCCCTAGGTTTCTTATTGGTCAAGGTAAAGACCATAAAGTTCTCACACATCATATTATTAAAAGACAACATATCATATAAATTCTGTTCATAATCTTGACTGTTAGTCTAGCCAAAAGGGAAAAGAGCTAATGGGTTGAAAATTATCCACACAGGTGAGAAACACATCACAGAATGCCTGTAAAATAGGTATCAATATTTGGAAGATGAAGAAAACTATGCATCATAGAAGTTTACAAACATCTTCAACATCACAAGAGCTGGTGATTTCTAGAGCCTGATTTAAAAGAAGATATATTTTATCATGAATTTTTTCCTTATGACAGTTACAGGGAAAAGGTGCAAGAAACAGCTTGTAAATATTCCTCAACCCCTTCTTTAAAAAAAAATTGTCTTCAAATAGTTGCACAAAAGAGTTGCCATGTAACAAAGTAGTTTATCTTCATCAGTGTCACCCCTTTCAACATTCTCATCGATCCCTCCCCTACTCATCCCTTCCCTTACTCTTCTTAATTTTGTAGTATAGGCAATTAATTATCTTTTGTTGTTTTTGTTGGTCCTGAGGCTTGAACTCTGCCCCTGAGCTCCTTTTGCTCAGGGCTAGCACTCCATCACTTGAGCCATAGCACCACCTATGGCTTTTTCTGTGGTTTAATTTGACATAAGGGTCTCACACACTTTACTACCCAGTCTGGCTTTGAACTTTGATCCGTAGATCTCATCCTCCTGAGTAGCTAAGATTACAAGTGTGAGCCACTGCCACCAGCGCCCAGCTGTGCAATGCGTCCTTGACTGCATTCTTCCCCCTCTTCTCTTCATTCTTCAATCTCACTCCCCATTTCCTTACTGACCACCATCCTGGTGCTTATTTCGTTGGGCTTTGATTTTGTCTTTCTTTGAAATTACCCTATTTGAGTTCTCCCTAGAGTCCACCAGATTTCAGTTAATGCATTTGTAACCTCTTGCATACCACTCAACATGTGTACTTATGGATTTATAGGCTAATTCTAGCTACCACAAATGAGGGAAAACATGGAACCTTTTGTTTTTCTGCATCCGACTTACTTCACTTAATATTTCTCCCAATTCTCTCCATTTCCTTATGAATGGTACAATATCATTCTTTCTGATGGATGAGTACAGTTCCATCGTGTTTATATTCCTCATTTGCTTGATCCACTCAGCCATAGAGAGGGATCTGGGCTGATTCCATATCTTGGCTATGGTGAATAGTGCTGCATTGGATGTGGTTGTTCTGGAGGCTTTACTATAATCTTGTTTTTGAGATTTCGGATAAGTGCCCAGAGATAGCCAGGCACTGGTGGCTCATGCCAGCAATCCCAGCTATTCAGAAAGCTGAGGTCACAGGCTTGCCATTCAAAGCTATCCCAGGCAGGAAAGTCAGTGAGACTCTAATCTCCAACTAACCACCAGAAAACAGGAAGTGGTGCTGTGGCTCAAGTGGTAGACCATTAGCCTCGTGCTAGAAGAGCTCAGGGACAGCGCCTTGGCCCAGAGTTCAAGCCACAGGACTGATCAGGAAAATAAAAAATGCCAGGAGTATAACTGCTGGATCATAGGGTAGTTCTATGTTTAGTTTTTTGAGAAATCTTATCTGATTTCCAGAGTGGTTGAACAAGTTTCCTTCTTTTCTGTGGACATCTTCTTTCAGATAATACACTGAGGATAGTCTTGAATAACCTGCCACTATGTCCAATATAAGAAAAATACTCACTGACCGAAGAAGCTAGAGCCCCTGCCTTAACAAAATGAATGTACCAATACGTATGTGTGTGCATGTGCATGCACCAATACTGAGGCTTGAACTTTGGGCTCACATTATCATTTGTACCAAGGGTGATGGTCTACCATTTGATCCACATATCCATTTCTAGGGTTTTTGCTAGTTAGTTGGAGATAACAGTCTTACTGGACTTTTCTGTCCAAGCTGGCTTCGAACTAGTGTCCTCAACACTCAGCTTCTAGAGTAGATAGGATTACAGGTGTGAGCCTCAGTACCTAGTTGAATGTATTACTAACTTTTCTTTCATTCTCTCTACAGGTATATGAACAGGATGACTTGAGTGAACAAATGGCAAGTTTGGAAGGGTTAATGAAGCAACTTAATGCCATCACAGGCTCAGCCTTTTAACATGGATGCCGAATTGATTGGGTGAATTTTCCAGGAACTCTGCAGCATACCCACTACTCATAAACAGAATACCTGTGTCCAGTGTACAGGTTAACCATCTGGACCACTTTGTCTCCGAATGTCTGAAGCAGTCCAGGAGGAATAAGCATCCCTTCCTTCACAGGCATCAAGAATTGCAAAACAGTGCCTATGAGGGCCTAAACAAAAGCAAAGATGCATCTTCATGGCAAAGTCAAAGTTGACGCTGCTAGAATAGTCCTGGGTCTTTGCCCCTCAATGACCACACTGTCCAAACTAAATGCCTATGTTTGCTTTCATTGAGGCCTGTTGTTGTATGTGTAGGTCTAGTCTTACTAAATGCAAGTGCATTATTTAAGCCTGTATCATGCCATGGCAAATCAGTACAAGCTCACTATTCTGTTCTCAACTTTAACATACAAAGGTCCCATAGAAAGTTGCATACTCCATAACATCAAAAGATTGGATGTTTCCTTGACAGCACAAAAAGTAAATAAGCAAACAAGAGGCACCACATGCTTATGTTTGTAACTTAGTCATTAATCTTGCACAAGTGGCAGATATTAGTAAGTGGCTATAAAACCACCATTTTATTAAGCATTTGCAAATCCATCCTTGGTAAACATTTATCTCTGACGTACAGGAACATAAAAATCTGGTGGTTTCCTGCCAGCCGCAGCCCATTTCCAAAAGAAGATACAATAAATGCAGTCTTCTCAGATGCATGGTAATGTGTCTTGTCATAAGACACTTTTCTATTTGGGTGGCTTTTGTGCCATAACACACTGTGATGATATGTCAGAAGTTTCACTGAGGCATCTTGTTCAGGAATTTGGCCAGGAGAGTTCATACCCCCACACACATGCACACATACACACTTCCTCTATCCCATCCCCCGTGGAAATAAAAGGCTTCCTGAGAGCAGGCCTTGGAGAAGGACAGGAACATAAATGATCATTTTCAAGGGTACCTTCTCTTGCGTGCTGCTACTTCTACATATAGCATCCTTCCTGAATTATGCCAGGCAGTAATGAAATGAGTTGACCACCAGGGTCTTTTACCAAGGGGGAACTTCTAAACCAAGCCTCTAACAGAATCAAGAAGAGCAGAGGGGTAGGTGCCACTTGATATCAAACACATCATAATTTCAGTGGACATCTTCCAAAACAGCATCTTAAACTATGGGTGAAGATTTTTCAATTTCTATTGCCATGTTATTATCTACAGCTTGGAACTAGCTGAAATGAAGAATATTTTATGTGCACCCTTTGAGTTTCTGAGTTTTCAGCCTACATTTGGATTTAATCCCTGTTTATGCAGCTGGGTCGCCAAAAGGGAGCCAGTTTGCATATTTATCAGTTAGGTGACTTGAAAACCCAATGAGAGAGTTTCAGCTGAATTATTCCTTTCAGCTATGCCTTTGATTTCAAGCTTCAGTAGGTCATAATTTTAAAAGAGCGTGGAAAGGATAGGATCTTTACAACCTAATAGCTCCTTTTATTAGGTGGGTAATTATATATGAATCCCTTAATGAAATATTTTGAGCAAAATGGCACTGTAACAGAAGTAATAATTCAGATTATTTTTTTACAGTTTTATGTCAGGAAGGAAATCTGATGTCAAAGAGAGAGGTTGTTCAGATGGTTCATTAGAAAGTCCGGTCCATTTGCAAAATCGTTCCTTCAACAAGAGTGCTTGTTCAATTTCCCAAGATTTGTAGGAAGTCCTTTCAAAACCCTATGTCATGTTATTCAATGGGACAGAAATTTCTTGTTCAATATCTGGGCATGTAGGAAGACAAATCTACACGAACTAGAAAAAAAAGCATTTCCTGAGACAATATTGATTTTTTCCAGATACAATCATTGTTTTAAAAATCAAATGTTTATTAAGCTAGTCTATGCTCAAAGCCCTAGAATAGCATCCTCTTTCATATGTTCACAAGTAACATTTTTGAACAATATTTGTTCTATGAGGACTATCTCCATTTGGAATTGGCTAGAAATCCCAGATGCCACTGACTGAGTTGTAACTTCAGTCTGTTCTGTGCAGAATGAGCACTTGTAAGAGTGTCCAAGTCAAACCAGATGCTGGTGGCACACATGTCTAATCTGAACTATTCAGGAGACTGAGATCTGAGGTTAATGATCAAAGCCATCCCAGGCAGAAATGTCCATGAGATACTTAGCTCCAGAAAAGAGCCAGAAATGGAGATGTAGCTCAAGAGATAGAGCTCCAGCCTTGAACAAAAAAGTCAAATGAAGGGTCAAAGCTCTGAGTTAAAGCCCCCATACTGGTACAAAAAACATCCACGCCAGTGATTTTAGAAAATGAAATCTTAAAAATTGCAGTCGTGTTATCTATTTTTAGTAGGAGTTCCATTTCTGCTACACACTTTGCACATTTCTTCATCAAATAAATACTACCTTGGTTTACTTTAGCAATTGGTAAGTCTTACTGCCATGATTCAAGTGTAGAATACATGCCATTTAATTATCCTCAGGAAAAACTCTATTGTCTGGTTACCTGATGATTTTTATTATGCTATTAGTTCACCATCAGTTTTGCTCCCTAGCCCCTCAAATGATTCACATGTATAATGAACCTGCCCAAGTTTTTAGTAACTTTTAATTTCCTGATCTCCTGATTTCTTGACAAGAAAGAATCGTATTCATATGATAAGGTAGCCACTGATTTTGCTCCTTCTCTGAGTTTAGTTCAGGACATCCTGGGCTCTTTAAGCTCATAAATCTCTCTGACTCCCACAGGGCAGGGCTTGACAACCAACCACCAGCCTCTGCCTCCAGCAGTCATTTCTCTCTGAGAAAGAAGAAAATCAGACTTGGCAGGGCTTGCTTAGGCCTCCCCTACACTGTGCTGAACTGTCAGGCAGGAGCTCCCTCTTGCAAAAGTTTAGTATTTTTTTTTGTATTTCATTCTGATAGCAATGCTATTTTCATTCCAGTAGAAATCTCTGCATTTGTTAAACTCATAAAAATGCAGATAGCACAAATGTGTACAGAATGTTTGAATGCTCCTCTAGCTGAAAGTTAAATATTTCTCAGCAATTCACATTCAATAAGAAATTGGTCATAGTGGCCCCTTTATATAGCTGATCTATATTTAAATAATATAGCTTTACAGTTGGATATTATAAAATGCATACTCAACTGAACAATAAAAAAAAAACCCCAAACCAGATATATCAGTAGATTTATTCATGCTTTCAGACATTTGGTGCAATACTACTTTCTTTAAAATAAGAATTAAAAGAAATAAAGTGTATGGCTCATTCCTCTGCCTTGGTCATAGCTGCAAAAGGAGAGCCAGGGCTAGACAGATGTCCAGACAACATTCAAAACTTAAAGCTTGTCAACCATTGGCTTTCCCAATAAAGAATCTCTTAACCTCTGGTCTTTCTGGAAACTAGCAATGCTTGAGAAGGGTCATGGAAACTCATCGACCCTTTGGATCCTGCTGTTGATTATAATTGAAGAACCATCTTAAAGTCACTGCTAAGTGGACTAGTGTCTCTCAGACAAGGTAGATGGACTATTATCCTCAAATCAAAAAGCTATCTCTAGAAATGGTAATCTTGATATTTTAAGATTGTCTCCCTGGCTTAGAGTTCTTGTGGTTCATTTCCAGTCATGTGATCTGTAAGATAGAGTGGCTTTCCGTACTTCTGTCTCCAGTGTACCAGTGTACTCTGCATGAACACAGGCTGTGCTGAAGGCCCAATTATACTATCCTGGCCTGTTTATCCTCCTATGTTCAATGGATTCAACCCCAGACACACACCTCTCGCTCCTTCAGAATCACACTCGAGGCAACAGTTTACTCAGAATTTGTATTTTTTGTTGGTTTTTGTAAATCATTTAAATATTCAGAAAAGCTTGTTTTAAAGTAAATTGGATACTTGGGAAAATTACAGATTGATGTTTTATATGATATTCTATCCCATTGAAAAAGATGCATCCCCATACCTCAGTCAAACCTTGTAATCTAAACACTTGCTTGCCAAAAGAATTGATTCAGGTCAATGAGGTTAGATAGGAGACTAAATGCCACTCCCATGCCAGCCAATGAACATGATTTGTGATCCCCATTGTCCCCTTGTGATGATTTGTGTTCCCCATTGTCACACTAGATAGCATTTACTTAGTGGACTTCCAGTTGCACTCTGAAGGACTTTTTTCTCTTGCTCTCAGTAGAGAGTCTTTTGTACATTGCCATCCTATGTTTTTGTTGTTGTTGGTAAAAGAGCTGTAGAAGAGCTCTACAAGATGTCATATACATGGAGTCATGGGCCAAGGAATCTCACTGTGTGCTGAACGTGGATTTTGAGATGCAAGAAAGGAATGTTGGAGAGGAGGAGAAATGCTGTTTTTTTATTATTGTAGGGTAAACCTGACAATTCTAAACTTTGTGAATTGTCAGCTTGTTTGGGGGAAGGGAGGGGTGGGTCTGGGGTGTACTTTTTATAAGTAATATTTAATTTATTATTTAGAGTGGCTTCTTTTTTGGATAATTTATGATAAATAAAAAGGGAGATCTGGTTGGTTGGTATCTAGGCTAGGTATGGCTGTTAAAGCTGCAGTGTTCCGTAGCTCAGAGGGACATTGCTGGAAAATGAACTGTCCATTGCTAAGAGGAAATGTCCAGTCCAGGCAAAGCCTTCACTGAAATTCCATCACCAATGCCTTCTCCCTTCCTAGGGCTATTCAAAGAAGATGAATACCAAACCTAAAAATCATTTGGATAGCATTTTGCGGATCAGTGCTAGTCATTCTTTTAAAGGGCTTTGCAACTCAAGACAATTGTTAGTGTGATAGTGGTATGTTTATATGGTAGAAATGGGTATACTACAGCTTTAACTAGCCTTAGTGGGAATAAAAAAGAAAGAAAATTTTTGTTGTTTCAAAATGCCTTTAACTCAAAGGTATTCTGATCCCACAAAGAGTTTCTTTAACTTGTCAGACTCTAGCATTGTTAACCAAATTAGACTAGTGATTGCAATATTTAAGTGTAAATCTTGTTCTATGAAAAAGGAAACTTGCTTACAGTTTAAAACAATGACTGTTTCTACACACGATCTTGTATACTACTACACAAGGAAAAAGGGGTTTTGTAATCACTGTAGAACAGTCCCATATCCATTTTTATAGAAATGTTATTCCAATGGTGCATTTTTGTTTAATAAATAAAGTTTTGATACAAAATTCTTCTTTCACATTATTTATAGCAAATGACTGATTCTACCCCACAATCAGCATCAATCCCTAGCTGGTCTGTCCTTATCATGAAGATAGATAATGCATTTTCTTAATATCTGTGATAGACGTTCTCAGTATTCCATACGTCCCCCTTGGATCCTTTTTTCACCATTTTCTGCACAATCCCAAGTATGTTTTCAGTCCCAGTAGTCAATACCCACATCTTTTATTGGAGAGCTGCCTCGGGCTGCTAAAACTTGTTTTGTGTGCCTGCATGAGAGAACTGAAAAATGTTTGATCCTACCTTATCCACAACAGCGAAACAGTTCATCCTCTTTGTTCCTGATGGCAACAGCTCTCAGGAAATATTCCAGTTTCATACCAGTGCACTCCTGAAAGGCTGAGCTAAAACCACTCAGGAGATAATGCTCCACAATATTGTAGGCATGAGAACACAGACCTACTTGGCTGATCTTTTCCTTCTCCTCTTTTGTCCTTCCGCTAACGGTTTCAAATGGGGGCCCTTCACAACAAACCACTTTCACGGATACCTGCTTATTGGGATTTGTTTCTAGAAAATTCACCCAAGACAAAATCATTGGTATTCATTCCAACATGCAAATATTAAATGCTACAACCCCCAATTCCTCCTTTTCACAATGTTGAAGAAGGACATGGAAGCACATGTATGTTGTATAACATATGGACATGAATATTGAATGGTAAAGTTAGACATCTAATCTAAGAGAAAGTCATATAGGACCACAAGTTTTGTTCTTTTGGGTAAACAAATAATTCATACAGCTAAAGAATTCTATTCAGTAAGTTCTTGTTTCAAGGGTCATATGGCACTTCTGTTCTCATCAATATGTTACTATTCTACATGGAAAAAGTGTGTTTAAGCCAAGTATCATGAGTCACACCTATAATATAATATTAGCTACTTCAAAGACCAACAGCAGAAAAAACATGATTAGAGGCAAGAAGAACAAATTAATGGTATCTCATCTTAATCAATAAAAAATTTAAGCACAATAGTATGTTTTTGTCCTTCCACATACACAAAAAACAAAATGTAAATAGTAGGATGATGGGTCAAAATGGCGAAACGTAAGACCTCATTAAAAGACCACTAACAGCAAAAAGAACTGAGTGGCTCAAGCGGCAGACTGCAAGACCCCTATATTCAAACCTCAGTACTGAAAAAAAATTAAATATTGTTTAAAAATTTCTTCATATGTGAAGAAATTAAAACCCTTGTTCATTGTTGTTCATCTGTTGTAATTGTTGTGGATATAATACATAATCTCTAAAACATAGACTACCATATAAACTTGTAATTCTGTTTCAGAGACTCAAGTTTCAGACACTTATTTTCAAAAGGGATGTCATTCACCATAGCTAGGAAAAGAAAGTGGAGAAAACTCCAGTATCTACAGGCAGAATATTAGATAAGAACAAAGACAACAAAAACCTTTGTGAATTCTGCAGAAAGTGTGCTTTTTAGAAATGATTTCTTCTCTCCCTCACCCCGCCATCTTTCGTCTTCTATATTGTCAAAATATATCAGTGTTTGAATGGGAAATTGGGGTGTACTTTGACATAAGACAATGAGGTTGCTGAATTCTACATATTTTTGAAAGTAATTTTTATCCTACCTTCTATTTGCCCAATTCTAAACCTAATCTGTGTTTATTTACCAATTCCTAGCTTTCCTATGTTTCTCTTTCATTTGTATCTAATCTCTCTCACTCTCCCCAACTTCAGAAATTCATAATTTGATTCAATAAATACCAAAGCAATTATTCCTGAGATAATCCAAATGTTCTCATTAGCAGTTCAAAAGGTTTCTTGAAATAAATAACAGAAGTAATTTCTCCAAGACTCCTCTCAGGTTTTAATTAACATTCCCCTTTATAAATTAATGACAGTTCTTTAATTTCCCTGTCTTTGTTAATATCTATTCTGACTATGTAAGTTTGACAAAATACCAGTTAGTAGAACAGTTTTTCACCTTCTTAATATTTCTTAAGGATTTAATTCTCACACTATTCTTCGAGTCTGTTTTGGGTTCCCTGAGCTACTTTCTTTTTCTCTTTATTCAAGCTAAAATTGCTCTGGTGTGGAGCTTTCTTAACAATAGTACCATTTCAGATTTGTTGGTATGAGTCATTTGTCATGAATTATTCCTATTTCTTCCCAAATAGGATGCTTCAAAGAATTAACTATAGCATATACTTCATAAGGTTTTCTAGGCTTGAATTTAAATTCAGTCATGTATATAAATCCCTCTGTACAATGTCTGGTTCTGGTAACAAAGCCTTATTTAATTTACTTCTCTGCTTTCTGTGTCTACACTTCATCTCCACATTGATGTTTACGAATCTTTTCATGTATGTTTAAAAAGACTGATGTGGCCTGGGCCTAACTCTAATTACATATGTGTGTATATGTGTGTGTGTTCATATATATAAGTATGTTATACATATATATAATTTTCAACACATAGGCAGATTAAAGAAGCAGATTCAACGTCGTTGATATTGTAATACAATATCTTAAAGTACACCTAACCATTACTTAGTGCCTTTTATTCCTATGCAAGACACTGTGCAGGGTTATCAGTGGGCTAGCATACACCACTACATCTTCAATCTTTATGCACAACCCATATATATGTGTGTGTATATGGCTACATTTCAAATGACTACATTTCAGACAGGAAGGAGAAAATTCTACCACCATCAAATCAGAATCAAATCCTTAAAGCCTCATAGCGAAGGTGGTATTGGAAAAAGGCTTTTAATAGTAAATAAGGTGAAAACCCTTAAAGATATAGAAAGGTAATTCAGGTAGGAGAAGTTATGGGAGCAGGAAGATACACAGGCTGGAAGTTATGAGACAAATTCTAGAGTAGTGAACATCTGGGGTGTTTTTGAACCAGTGTATTGTATGTAATGGAAGACAAACCAGGAAGATCATTTGGGAAACTCAGCTGAGGTTTATAAAGGTCATCTAAAATATTTAATTGTATCAAAACAAGTAAACATTAAACATGAAAGTCTTGTTCTTTAATTCACAAATGTCTGTAGAATGGTTACAGTGAACCAAGGGCCAAATTGATACTGAAAAGAAAGCCATCGAAGTGGATATAATTCCTACTACCTTGTGGAGTTGATCATTTATTTGTGAAGACCAAAAACAGACAGATGGCCAAGGAAGAACAATAATTGTGATTGCAATGAGTCCTGAAACATAAAAAGAAATCATCATTTGAAAGTAAGGTAAAGATACTATTTACTATCCCTCTTCACTTTCCAAAGAGTCCTCTTTTAAATGCTCATTTATATGGCCATGCTGACTCTTGGTGGCCAAACCAGGAGTAGTTACAGTTAAATCTTTTCAGTCAGGTTAGAATGATCAAAGACGAAATGGCAAGTTATAAAATAAATATATAACACCTTTATCTATTGGAGAAGATAAACAATGAAAAATAGAGTAGAACATAAACATTAATGAAAGGATAAATGGATTTTTTATTTTTTAATGAACTGTAAGTTTACTCACAGTGATATTTTTGGCAACCAGAAATTCCCAAGTCAAATTTTTCTCCTGCATAGAAGAATCTCAGAGAAAATAGCCGTGTGGTTTAAGGAAAATACCTTCAGGCTAGACTAGGCACAATCGGCAAACACTCTAGGCAGTGCTATGTGAGGATAGAAGCTGCCCTGCTTTGAAGCAGGAAATTCAGCCCAGCAGGGTCTCAATATAGAAAGATGCTTCATGCAGCCCTGCAAGAGAACAGAGATGCAAAGTCCAAGCGCCTAAGGCTGAAAATGGTACCTTCAGATATCAACTTCTTATGCCTAAAATCTGTGCATGTTATTTTATATGTAACAGGAAATGGTGCTTGATTGTTATATGACTGAATTCAGAATTATGAGACAGTGTGGTTATCTTGGTGAATCTGGATGACTTTAAGATAATCTTATGGGTGTGGCTGAGATCTGATAATAGTGACATATGAGGAAAGAGCAATGTGACTGTGAAGGTAGAAGTAAGGACAATAGAAACACATGCCATGAGAACTTGGTGGCAGCAAAAAGCTAGAAACAGCAAGATTCTCCCCTGGGGAATATGGAGGAAGAATGACACTGTTGACACCTTGATTTCTGTTGGATGCCAGACTTCGATTTCCAAAAACATGGGAACAATGCATTTCTGTTATTTTAAATACACTGAATGTAATCAGTAAAATGGGACTATTTTACAACAGGCACAGCAAGTGAATATGCCAGGAATAAATAAAGCTTGATCTACTCACGACCCTGAAGTCTTCAGTCTCTTGAGGGAAAAGTTGAAGACCCAAATGCAGGAAACTAGAGGGTATGTCTTCGTGGCCAGAGGCATGGTTTTCAGAGCTATTCACCAATAGGCCTGGATTTATATTACAAAGGGGTTGGAGGGTAGATGGCGATCTTGCACCAGAGTCTAGAAGATCAGCTCACAAATGTCCTGGGACTTGGTGAACTCCTCAGGTTTGACACCAAAACAATGTTCCTGAGGAAGTTTCTGGGGATCCACGTGTCTAGAACTAGTCTGACAGTTAGTAGTCCCTGGGCCTTGTGCAGATGACCCAATTTCCCTTTTACCTTCCCTTCGTTCATTTTCTTTTCCTCTGTAACACAAGACCATTACTATTTGTCTTGCCGACTTTGCAGATTTCTTATGTGGATGAATCTGATAGCACATATAAAAGCACTTTATATGTTACAAAGTGCTACTTTATGGCTTACAAAGCAATAATGACATTGTCAGAATATATGCCAGAAAACTGTAATCTACTCTTCCTATAAAAATCTAAAATATAAACAGGAGGGAGAGTTTCCTGGAGATTCTCTAAGAGGTCTATACCCAATGAGATTTGTATGGCACTCCCTAAGAGTTCTGGATACTCCTGAGGGGTAGGGTAGAAATATCAGCTCAAGTTCTTGCTTCTGGGCAGTCGTATTCCTGTTGAGTGCTTCATTCACTCAATTATTTTCTATGAAAACTAAACAAATGTGCCAGATACTGGTGGCTCACACCTGTAATCCTAGCTATAAAGAGGCTGAAATATGAGGATCAAAGTTCAAAGCCAACCATGGCAGAAAAGTCCAATTAACCACCAAAAAGCTGGAAGTGGAGCTGTAGGTCCAATGGTACAGTACTAGCCTTGAGCAAAAAAGCTCAGGGATAATGCTAAGGCCCTAAGTTCAAGTCCAGGACCTGTTAGTATGGGCTAATTAATTAAATGCAAAAAGAAAAAAGATATAAGCAATAGACTTTACTGGAAACTGGGGTGAATTCTAAACAGAGAAATAGGTCCTATGAATGTTTTCTAGTAACTGCAGCAATGTAATTATTCCTATTAAAAAAAACAACATTAGCTAGGCATGATGGCACACGCCTATAATCCCAGCGAGGGGGCAGTTCATATAGAAGGATGTTGAGTTCTTGATCAGCCTGAGCAATGGTAACATGATCCTATCTCAAAAACAAAATGGAAGGGCCAGAAACTGGCTTGAGTCAGACACATCCCTGGCAAGCACAGGGCTTTGTATTTAATCCTCACTAACACAAAATTAAACAGATAAATAAATAATCGTACAAATTGTAATAAGTCGCTTTCTAGGAAGGAAAATTCCATAACACCTGGAACCTTGTTATTACACAATCTCTTGTGTGACTATTTCTTTCTGATCCCTTTATTGTGTCTGTGTTTTGTTCTGTTCCTTAAGGGGCTATCTCAAAAATACAAATATATGTTATTCCTTCAGGAAAGCATCACTGTTTGTATTGTAGTTCAGCCTACAGCTGACACCCAGTGCTTTAGGCTCTCACTTCACTTTGTAAGCCAAGTATTTCATTAAGTTCTCTCTTTCAAAGATTGTTTTCTCAATAGAAGGCATCAGTGGGCAAAGGTTACAGAGTGTGTCTCTCTGCACAGTCACATTAAATAAAGACTTTCTGGCATTCTCTTCTCGCATTTATCTAGCGAAATGAAAGGAAAGATCTTTATGAAGACTTTACAGTAGGTAACAACAGTATCTCTTCTTCCTCTGGATTTTCTTGGATCAAATAGAATTTTAATGGAATTTTAATGCAATTATGGAAGGTGATTACTGCTGGACTAAATTTTTGGCCTTTTTAATATAAACATTTCCTTCTGTACACCAAAGGGAAATTGACTTAAGTTGTTCAGTGAGCAAATTTTAGTTACATTTATTGTTGCATCATAAGGGCTAAATATTTGGCAATAGTAATAGTAGTAACAATAATAAATTAAGCAAAGGTTGTACATAGCCCATTACTTGATTTTTTTTTTTACAATTATAAGACCATGAGTAAAACATCTTCAGTTTGAGCTGTTTTCCAAATGTTTCAGGAAAGATTAACTTGTTCTAATAATCAAATCAATAAAATAGTAAGTATTAATGTGATGAAATATTCAATATGTGCAACATGTTATGTTAAGAGACTTGCATAAACACTCTCATTTACTATACATCTAAACCTTTCAACTTGTGAAAAACTGTTGTGAACTTACGGAGGAAAACACAGAAACTATAACCTTGCCAAATGTCACCAAGCTAGTAGATATAAAGCCAGGCCTTAAACCTACTGTGCCTAAAATACAGATCTAAAATACAGATTTTTTTATCACCACTTTGAGCACTAGTCAGCTGGTACTCTTAATTAAGTCCCTAGGCTTTTATGTTTCTCTAAACTTTCACATTTATCAAAGCTGCCGGGAACTCTTGGCGGCCTCTTTTCTACATGATATTGGTTCAAATGGTCTGGGGTGTGGTCTGAGAACCTGTATTGTAACACATTTCCTCTTTAATTCATGTTCTCATATCATATATGTCCATAGAAAAGAAATTTGCTGCATTGTTTGAAAAATCCATCTCCAAACACAAACCTAAAAAAGAATCCACAGAAATCATATTGATATCTGAACAACACTGGACTAAATTTGCTTCAGATGCATCTTTATCCTCAGAGTTCAGGGGAAGTTCCAATGAAAGAAACCTTTTTCCCAGATAAAGGAAAATGTGCTCCAGAAATGGATCTCATGGGCTCCAGCTGGATAAATGTAGATAATGGCTCCACCATTGTCTCAGTCACGGTAATTGCAGTAGTGCTTTGCTATTTCCTTAGACTGTCCTCTCACTCTTCTGGTAACCCAGGGGGGGTGTCCACTCTATTGAAGGTCAGAGGATGAAAGCAGAGAAGGGGTAAGAGCTATGGGTTCATCACCAGAAGGTAAGAGAAATGGGTGGCAAAGTTACACTAGATTCCTGTAAGATAAAATGAACAGTTCACAAGAACAAATTACATCAAGAATTTATCAAAAGCAAATAGCTGAAAACCTGTCCTGGTCTGAGCAAGGATAGTTGATGGTAAGTCACTGCTGTCCAATTCTGTACACTAAGGCATATTATTCCATAAAACTGGAATTTTTTATACTTCTTATGTCTCAAGTAGATACATTTTATTATATTCTTGACTACTTTTATCCCACGCAAGAGGCACAGAACTGCAAAGTCTTATCCTGGACAATTCTCTGTTGCTTTAAAAAAAAGTCTTAAAAAAACATATATTTATTTCCTCTGAAGTTTTCTATACTCATACTAAATTATCAAGTTAGCTTTTTGGAAATTCTTATTTTGGAGTCTTAAGAAGGAATTGTTTACTAAATTAAGATGAAAGAGCTTTACTGCCTCTTTGAAAGTTTCATTTAAAATTGGATATACTTTATCACTAAATATTTCCTAAAATAAAACTTTACAACCATCTGGATTCACTGCTTTCTTGCTGGTATTTCTTGTAGATAAATGGTTTCTTAATGACTCTTTTGATCTCAAAGGATGTCTTAGACTCCAAAATTATGTGTTTAGATAACAACCCAAAAGGAGCCACTTTGATTTCTGCAGCTCTTTTACCTATAACATGCCTCAAAATGCAGAGTACACCAAGGTATTTCTCTTGGAAGTTCTTCATCTTGAAACAAATCAGTAAATCAGTTTCTTACTATTATTACACAAATAACAATATATTTTATTGCTTTGTGTTGTTCTAGTCCTCTTTTTTAATGACTAATTGCTAAAGCTTCCTCTTGCTCTGCAATTCCATCTTGTACCAGAGATTAGGGAATATTAATTTTTCTTACACCAGAGGAAAGCTAATTATCAATTAGTGATTTTCCTTCCAGCAGCAGCATAAACCTAGATATAGAATAAAAGCTAAGTGTTCTGGAACTCATCCCAAGGTATTTTATAGAGGAGAGAATATCTGATGATAATCCTTTCTAAAAATTTGTTTTGTATAGGCATTTAATTAAATATAGGTAGATGTTCTTTAAAGAATAGTTCCTAAAGACTATGCTGCACACATAAAGTCTGAATATATGTAACCACAGAAGTGTAGAATACCGTGTACGTAATTTCCCTCCCTTTCTAACATAAAGTTATTGTTGTGTTAATAGTAAATGAAATAATATTTTTGGGAGAATATATTAGATAATTACTTTGTACACAGGTGAACATCAGGTTTTAAGCCACTAAAATCTAAGCCACTACAAGGGGAAAATGCAATCCATTTTCCAGCTCTTTTTTGGGCTTGGAATCTAGGTGAACATTCGTGGCACAGAATACTCAGTAGCTTTCCCACATCTTTCATTCCTTCTGCTGCTGACAAATTCTGTACCTTGCTGTTGCACCATGCAAAAACCAAATTGCAACCAAAATAGAATGGCAAGAAGGTTAAAATTAAGCTCTGATGATGACATGAGAAATTTAAAGAATAAAACAGAACAAAATGAAGTAGCCTTGAGCTCTAATTTTAGACCAATTTTCTTGAAGACCCAAAGATATTTCATTTATCTTCTGAGGCTTCTATCAACAGTCTAATAGGGTCTCGTCTAGTGCCAAGGAATCAATATAAAACTTCAGCAATTTCATTAAATTTTTAGTTCACACACATTCAGATGTTAATAACGTTAGGAAGCAGGCATAGTTATATGACAAGCGCTCCTCAGCCTGCCTGTTCTGACAGTTGGAACATGACTAGTGCTAGTGAGTCCTCAGAGCACTGGGCCAGGTCTAGCTAATGCAATCCCTGGAAAGAGCTTAGTTCTGGCCACCTGAACTTATTTGGACACAATATAGATGCACAGAGTAATAATTGACCCATCCTGAAGCAAGCCTTGTGCTTGACAGTTACGATCACAACAATCTTTGAAGAGGGCTCAATTATGGGATAGAGAACAAGGAGGAAAACAAAATGTGAATGGACAGGGACGTAACTCTATGCTATCTTTCAGAAGTAACTCTTCTACCAGAAAATAACCAGCATCGTCTATACTGCCATCCTTGATGTTAAACTCCTACATCACAAAGATATAAAAATGAATCTTCAAGAAAAAAAATCCAGTCAATTTCGGAGGTAGAGATGGAGATGCTCATGTTTCAACACCAGCTTAGGGGAAGGAAGTTGACAAGAGCCCCATCTCAAACAAGGGGAGCAAGATGGTGTGTTTCTATAGTTCCAACTATGAAGATTTGACATTCGTAGGGGGATGACAATCCAAGGCAAGTTCTGGGAGGAGGGAAAGGAAACTGTCTGAAAAATAACTAAAGCAGGAGAAGCTTTGAACACAGGTTAATGGGCAGAATGCCTGGGTAGCAAGGGTGTGGCCCTGAGTTCAAATCCCAGTACCACATATTACACACACAGTCTCTCTCTCTCTCTCTCTCTCTCTCTCTCTCTCTCTCTCTCTCTCTCTCTCTCTCTCTCTCTCTCTCTCTCTCTCTCTCTCTCTCCTGTGTAGGCTGAAGCATTCTTAACTTCTGTAGAGATTTGATTCTGCATAGTCCCTTTGTTTTTCTAGTAAATGACCTTGTTTTAAGACCTGACATTTTCCCAGTACTGAGATTTGGTTGAATGTTCCCCCAGAGGTCTGTAAGTTCGAGGTAGAGCAAGAGGTCCTTGGTTCATGGAAGAGAGGCTTTTAAAGGTTTCAAGAGCTCCTTGGGCCTAGCTTTTCTGATGATTTCTTACTCTTTCCTGGTTCATGATGGAAACAATCTGTTCCCCTATATGCTTAATGGATTGCTTGGTCTTCCATTAAAACTCCAGAACTTCAAAAACAAATTAATTTTTTTTTCATTTTGGTAAATTAATTGCCTCAGGCATTTTGTCATGGTAACACAAAACCATTTTCTGAGCATGCTCTGAGCCTCCAAAAGCACATTCAAAAGTGGCACCGTTGCTTTGAGGCTCTGTCTGTCCAAACTTTTTTCTTCAGTATTCAAACATTAGTGCTTGGAAGTTTGTTCTCAGTAATTTCAAGTAGTTGTTTGTGACTTACTCCCCAAAATGCCATACTCACTATTTCAAACCCATGAATGGTGGCACATTTTAAGATCTCTGGGAGATTTCAGACATTATTTATTAATTGCCCATTGCTTGAAATTGCCTATCATTTGAGAGAAACACACTTATAAATTCATGGAATTTCTGTCTACTAGGTTTTATCCAGATTTAATCAAAGTGGGTTTTGCAAAGTGTAGATAGACTGAGACCTATAAGTTGAGTTCTGTATTAAACATAGCATTTCTCATATACATGCTGGAAAAGAAACATTGAAGAAAGTTTGGCAGCTTGGCAAAGTTTTAAACTTATGTTTTGGTGTTAGAATGGAAGAACATAAAACACACGTATGTCTTGTCCTTGTACATATACTCTTTTGAAAATTACATTTTTTTATATTTTAGCTTTTTCATAAAGGAATTCACATCCAACAAAGAAGTATATGAATATAAAGCATCTTCCTTACCAACCCTAACCCCTCTTCATCTCCATTTTCTTAATTTTATAGGATATGCATTGCTTTTTGTGACTGTTTCCCTCTCCCTTTGCTTCTTCTCTTCATTCATCTACCTTTGAAATTGTTCCTCTGCAAGGTGGATTGAAAACAATATCGACTCATTTCAAAAGCATTTGCTGAGCTATTATCATGAATGCCATCTACATGGTACATAAGCAAAGCTTAATTCACCTCACTAGGATTTCCTGAAAAAATACTGTTTTAATGAAGAACAAATATTGTGAACATGGCTTACAATCCATATAGTCATTTAAGCATTTCTTGAAGAGGTCCTCTGTGGGAGGCGACTCAATAGCCAGCAGGAGTGCCATCATAGTCTTAGCAATAACAGTAATCAAGTTATTCAGCACATCCCAAGGTTCTTCACTGCTGCTAGCCAGTCATTTTCCCACCTTCTTTCCCTCCAAAAGGCAGCCACAGACTCTACTAGCTCATGGGTTCATTGTAAGAACATCTTTTAAAAACTACAAAGCAGTGCCTAAGTTGCAAAATTCCATGCACATTATTGGTATAATGTTACTGTCAATATCTCACTTCATACTTCTCAAGTTTTTACTTCCTCTTCCCATTCTTCTGTATGGCACTTATAGAAAAATCTACTTTTTGTTTGTGCTTTAAGCCAAGAGAAGCAACTAAACTGCTTCAACATCTTCCTCACCGGAGCTGACTCATTCTGAGTTTTATTGGTCCCCTCTTAGCCCATCGTGCAAGTAACTTGCTTTGTGGGATTTGAACAACTGTGCTGTGGTCTTATGCCTTCTGCTGAGTGGCCATGTGCCAAATTACTCAGGCAGAATTTCTCTATCGTGCAGAAGATGTGAAGAGAGATGGGGCTCAGCCACTGCCAAGAAGCAGAGCGAGAAACCTGAGGGCTCGATTAAATTTGCCATTAACTCTGTTGATATGCCCCTACTTGACCTTTCCACGGCTGTGTCTCTCTGCTGCCCCTTGGTCAGGAAAAGTCTATGAAGCTTCTCAGTGGCTCTACATGTTCTATGTAGGTTGGGATATAATCAAGAGTCTACCAAGCTTCCGTCAAACTGGCCATTCACAGGCAGTTAATAGAACAGACTTGAACTCCATGAATTACTGAGCTTTCAGTGACCTCATGATTATTATTAGACATGAGTATTTTTTAGTAATTAAGTTCAACTCATTGCTTTGATTAGACAGTGTAGTTATAGTCTTGTTTTCAGAATACAAATATGACTTTACTGTAACAATTGATTATCATTTTGCCTCAAAAAAAGAAAAGAAAAGAAGTACCTGTGCCAGGCATTAGTGACTCATGCCTATATCCTGGGCACTCAGGAGACTGAGCCTGAGGATCACAGTTCAAACTTCCAATTAACTACCAAAAAGGCCAGCAATGAAGCTGTGGTTCAAATGGTAGAGCACTAGCTCTGAGCCCAAAATCTCAGGGACAGTCCCTAGGTCCTGAGTTTAAGTCCTAGGACCAGTCTCTCTCCCCCCCCCCCCCCCGCCCCCCACCCCCAAAGACACAAAACGTACCTGATTAGGTTCGCACATGTGGTAGTGTCTTCAATGCAAGTATTGGCTTTTTACAAGGTTACTAATTTTTAATCACACTTTTACCCTCTTCTTGTCAATTCGATTCGATGAGGTCAATTCCTTTACTGAATTAAATTAGGCTGTAACCCCTATGCCCCAATCCCTCCCACCAAATCCTGCTCTACTCGGTTGCTGAATGCAATCTGATCAGAAATAGGGTCTTTAAAATGTGAGGGACCCTTACAAGATGAAAATTTGGACACGGATACAGGAAGGAAAGGGCCACGTGAAGAAAGCAGCAGACTGTTATGCTGTCACAAATCAAGGAAACCCTAAGAATAACAGAAATTAGGGAGAGGCAAGGAAGGTTTCTAAGAATCATCAAAGGAGCAGGGTGCCCCAGGGTGAGTTGGTAGCTTGATTTCCCATGTCCACAATCCTGAACTGTAAGAGAATAAATGCCATTGTGTTCAGCCATCCGGCTGTGCTGCTCTGTTGTACTTAGTGTTGTCCTCTTAGTTATTGTTGTTAATGTCTTACTTGACAAATATATAAATTAAGTTTTATTGTAGTCGTGGATATAGATGCATAAACTTCACACATGGACCTCAATACTGTTCACACTTTCATGCATCTCCTGGAGGTCTTGCAACATAGCTGCCATAAATAGGCCTTACTATATTTAGCCATGGATGGGCGTTTGTCTTTCTTGCAGTATGGGATACTATGAATAAAGATCCTAGAAATTTTTGTGTGAAGGCATCTTCTCATTTATGCTCAGATCTGTCTAGGCACATAGCATCAGATGGTTCATGTGCTAAATAAATGTGTGCTTAGCCTTCCAAACTATCAGAGGTTGTCCCAAAGATGATTTTTACTATTTCATATCCCTATTGCAGTGTAGGACAATTCTGCTTGTTCTTCATCTTTATGTATATTTTATATTGTCATGCTTTAATTTTAGTCATTCTATGCATATACAATGGCATTTCATTGAAAGTATAGCAAGTGACACCATCTTTAACGAAGGTCCTGTTTGCCCAACTATTTATTAATTTATTCAATATGGGTGTCTATGTGCTTTTTTATAGGTTAAGAATTTTAAAAATAAATTCTTGATACAGGTATTTTTCTTTATACCTGTAGCAGAATAATTTACCCCACTTGATATGTTTGCATTTCATTTTTCATTTGTTCTTGGAAGAACAAATATTTTTAATTTTTAGAAGTCTAATTTATCTGTGCTTTTTGAAATGATTTTCCATACACAGTTTGCTAAGAAGTTATTTCTTCTCCAAATCCATAATTATTCTTACCTGTGTTTTCTTCTAGGAGTTTTATTGTTGCAGCTTCTATTTTTAGTTCTATCTTTCACATAAAGTTAGTTTTATGTGAGCTATTGTTAGGTTAAGTTTTTTCCCATATGGATATCCAATTCTTATAGCACATTTGTGAAACAGACATACTTTCCTTGCTGATTGATATTAGTCCCTCTTTCTGAAACTCAGTTTATCGATGTATGGATTGTATTCTGTTTCAGAAGTCACTATATCTTTTTCTTTCAATGTACTTGTTTTGGCAATGGACAGGTAAAAATAACCCCACTTTATTTGTTTGCTAGTCAGTTCAAGAAATACATAACAACTACACTATGTCCAGAGTATTAATTAGATTCAGTGGAGAACACAAACTAGGTTGAGATGGGCTCAAAAATTAAGTACTTTTAGGACACGGTCCAGATCTTTTCACAGAGATTATGTGTACATTGTAAAGAGATTAAAAGAGAGGCTTGGCTTTGCTTTTTGTCTGTTGTAGCTTTTTGGTGTGTGTTTATTTTCTTGTTTTATTTTTGTCTTATCTGTTTATTTATCTGTCTTTGGGGAGGGCAAGTGAGGCACTGAAACCGAGGGACTAAAGGTGAACAATTGTAGCGGCGGTACTCACCAAACACTACATTGAAAATGAACTATGCAACTTGTGGATGGGAAGGGAAACTGGGAGAGAGTGGAAGAGAAAGAAGTACGTTTCTTTGCCCCAAAATAAATGTACTCATTGTCAAACTTATGAAATGGTAACTCTCTGTACATCACACTAAGGGTAACAAGCCTTTTTTCAAAAGAGAATTCTTGTAATCTCCTGAATCTCTTGTAATCTCAAATTTTGGTATTTGTGTTGTTTTTTAGATTCTCAGAGACATAAGGGACCAGTTTCCCAAAGATCAACTTCTGCAGTAGATATGCATAATGAGGAAGGAGAAGAAAATGTTACTGTCAGCACTCCCAAGATATATAATGATGGAATTAGTAACAGAATTATGAATGACAGAAAGCCAGTTAGTTAATGTGATGTCTTCAAAACAATAAGTTCTCTGACTGAAATACTTTTTGCTTTACCATGAACTTCCACTTAAATAGCTTATATGTACAGGACAAGTAATCTAATTCCATACTTCAACCTTATGAGATGTTTCTAATCAATGTATACAGTCATATACCTTCTCTTTGATTCACAGTAGATGTTTTCTCAGAGCTAATATTCCCTTAATTTATTTATAAGACTCAAATATGAACAAGCTAATGTCATGTTAAAACCAAATCCACAAATGAATATTTAATAGATGAAAAAAGTGAGCACTAACAAGCTCAATGTTATTTACTTTGAAAATGGCATTGAGATACTCGATGACAGCAGCAGTGATCAGAAACCACAGAGGTTACACTATATATACATAAAGTATAAATACACACACAATAGCAATGCCTACCTCATTGCTATGCATCTCAAAGCAGAGTATTGTGTCCTAGAGAACAGCCATAACAAACACCAAGGTCCTTCAAGGAAGCATCTGTATACAAGGATTGCTTTGGAAAAAAACATAAAAGCAAGTTGAATGCATGATTTAGAACTATACAGTCATGCTGTCTTTTATTATGGCATTAAATATTTCTCTCTCCATGTTCTTCACTGGAAGCCCCTTAAACTTCCAGCCAACTTGTATTACTATCAAGTCCACGTTCTTCTATCTTAATAGGTGGGCCTGTTAAACTTCCTACCTCTTGAGTTTTTTCCCCGTCTACTCTCTTCAAATGATTGTCATCTGTCCATTGTACATCGCATCTAAGTAATTTAGATGAGCACTTGGGCATGAAGTAAATGCTTCCCTACATGAGATAGCTTTCTCTGCCCATGGACAGATCCCCAGGTATTAGAAAGGGAATAGAACTGATCTCCTGAGAACTATGTGACCTCATTTATGACAACTTAATCTCTTGCAGGCTCGGCCCTCTCCTACACCAAGTGACTGTGTATCAATCTGTTTTTAGTGGCTAGAGGATGGTGTGTGGAAACAAATTGTGAACATTTAGGGTGAAAGCAGAGTGTTCTTTGGTAATAACTATATTTTTAAAATATAGTAACGAAGACTTCTGATATGATTGTGAGTTGCCACGTTTTTTGATTCTCACTTGTTCCATGACTCTTGTTTTCATTAGGATAATCACAACACCTCACTATAATAACCTTGGTTTGGATTGTGATATCTCCAAGGAGCCCCAGAGCTCCAGGAGCCATTGGCAGTCAGGAATTCAGGTATCACAAGGCAAAAAACAAACAAACAACAAAAAAAAAACAGCAATTTTTTTTTTGTTTGGGCTATCTCAATAAGATATTCTTATGGAAATAATAATAAATAAGCACTGCATCTTACCTAAGCATATTCTACATATAGATAAAACTTCACTGATTAGGGCCACTTGGAGAAAATAACCATTATGAATATGAAACTAAAGCACTTACATAATATTTGTAAAAGAGTTCAGGTTAATGACTTTCAAGTAAATATAGAAACTTGAAGAAGGTTAATGAATCATTATCAAGTAGAATTCTTTGATCATTGGCTTTAATGAAAGGATAATAAGTAGACCTCTTTCAAAGAAGCACAGCAATTATTTATATGTTAATGGTCCTTCTATGGTGCTTTAAATCAGCCAGTCCTACAAAATAGGCTAAACATTTGCCCTACAATCTTAATTGTGCAATTAATTTACATAGATATCATTTGATTCTAAATACAAGCACAGTACAAAACTGGATTTTATTTCATTTAAAAGAAATCTAGCATATCAATACACCGTTTTTGAAGATCTCAAAACAGTCATAATTTTGAAAGACTCATGGTGTTTCTGTTCATGATATTTGCCTGTACATTGTATGAGTAGTTTTATACATGGTTGTGTATCTGAAAAAGATTACTTCTTAAGATTTCCTGCTTTGAGAGTCACTATTCTCTTCGGATCTACATTTTTATATAGACAGATAAAATATCAGAGAAATAAATATGGTATTGAGAATTCGTATTTAGAAATATGTAGATAGGGGCTAAAACACTAGTTCAGATGAACAAAACTGTGTGACTATAAACCAGCTGTTTAATTTCCTAAAGACTTAATTTTCCTCATCTGTAAAATGAGAACACAATAGGGTGGTAAAGAAAGGATTGGAAGAGAACATGTAAAGTTCCTAGCACAGTGTGTAACAAATGACAAATACTCAAGAAGAGCAGATAATCATGTTTTGGTGTTGTTAATTTTATAGCTACATCATGGAATAAAAATAATAATACTAAAATAAAAACCCATAAAATACAAATATGTTCTGTCCTTCTGCCATGCAGAGATATGACAGTTATGTAATACAAATACTCTGAGCTAAGAAGAAAGGACACAAAGTGGACAGATTTGTCATGTCACCAATGTAAATAAATATCAAAATCTTATAAATGTCACAACAGCTCACTTTTGTAATCCAAACAATTAGAAAGTTATTAATGTGTACAGGAAAGAACTAAGAAGCTTCAAGGTGATCAGACTTGATAAATCTCTGTTATGTCAATCAGTCAGATTTCAGGATATAGAAACAAGTACCAGCTTGTTATAATTTTTACATGCTGACCTGCTTTACGAAAAAAAAATCACCATTTGGCCACAAGAATGTCTGAAATGGATAGAATTTATTATTACCAGGGAGAAATGCTATCTTTTTGTACATAAAGTATAATATTCCCTCTTGAGCAATAAAACATTTTCCATGGTAAATTTATTAGAAACCCACCATTTTCAATCCAGTCTAGAATCTTATTGTATGCTATTTATCATGAATTCATTTACTTTCCTCTCATAGCTCTGTGTTTAAATATGATATAAGAGATATGCTTTCATTGATCCCTGATGACACGTTCCAATAAAATTTCCAAGTTCTCTGAAAAATAGGGAGAAAAGTGATCATTTGGAACTCATTCTCAGATCTATCCCTGGGTCATTATTTAGAGATAATGTCAACAAAATAGAACATTTGTGAAGGATAATGGTCACCAGATGTTAAATTTGGGTTCACATAAAAATAGATTTCTTTTCAAACTCAACAAAGCTAAAAAGAGATGCTTATTTACAAAGTAGAGGTTAAATATCTTTGAGAATGTTTACTTCATCACCTGTATAACACATTTTTTCATAAATTGCACATAGAGCTAAATAAAAATGTGTCTCCTTAATTCAAACTGTTTGCATGTAGCCTACAAACATCTTCGAATGTGTTTTAAACCATGTCTGTATTACTTATTTAAACAATGTTAGTGCTTTGCACATAGTCATGAAATTGTACACTTTAAGAAATAATGGTACATTTTTATTTAGTTTTCTTGTAGTGCTAAATGTTAGGTACATATTAAACCCAGGGCCTTAAGCATGCTAAGAGTTTATCACCAAGTTATATCAGTCTGGAAATAATGTCAGATGAAACTGTATATATTCAGCAGGGATAGAATATTTTTTGAGTAAGTTCAACCATTTTAAGAACCTCAAATGCAGAGCCTGGAAATATGGAGGGCTGATTGTAAAATGGTCTCCTGTAGGGATTTGTCATGCTAGAGTTACAAAGGATTATCACCAACTATAACACAGTATTTACTTACACATCACATGCCATTTTCTTATCTAATTCTTACCTAACACATACCTTTTGAAATCTGTCACACGGTTAAAAAAAATGGAATTACTTATGAATATTAGAAGTGATGCTACTTAGATAAGGGCTTGGGTGTGACTGTCTATAGGCTAGCTAAGGATTTCTTTAATTTTACAGTTGCAAACTATACTTTAAGCAGCCCACTTGCAGAACGAGAGTATGAAAGAATGGAATTTCAGAACACTAAAATCAGATGAATACCAAATTTTCAATTAAGAAAGTTTGTATAACTTGGTGACGCCCATTGAATCTAACATCAATTTTAGTAACAAAGTTCTTGTCAGTCTTTATGATATTACATTTCTCAATATTTAAAGAAACATATTAGAATTGTAATTTGGGGGACACTCAATCTCATACACTTAAATATTCAGCAGATTGCAGCTAATCAATCATGTCTGACTTTAAATACATGCTAAATGAGTGTTTTTGTAAAATTGCAGGCCTCATGCAATGAAATATTAAAAACAGAGCCCTTTATCTTTAAATGTTGATTTCAAAGGGGAGCCTCTTATCAGTCAGAATTCAGGAGAAAAGCAGGCTCAGCTGGAAATATATGTTAGCAGACTTATTTCAAAGAATGGGTTATGTATACTGTGGTTCTGGTGATCAAAGCTTTGTAGGTTTAGAAGAGACAATGTAGGCTGGAACTTTTGGTCATGGAATAAAGTCTATCCATAAACATAATTTCTACCTCTTTCTGAAAATGTCAGTTTTACTTTTACTGATTATATCAGACTCACCCTTACTATAGTCAACTGATTATAAATTTTAATCACATTTAAAATACCTTCCTAATAGCACCTTGATTGATGAAAATGAAACCAAAAAAAACTCATCACAGATATGTAAATGACTGTTCATCCTACAAAGTTAATCTAAGGTTTTAGGGATGAACATAATTTGATGGACTCTTAACAAATCCATGTGCCAATTCTAACAGGCCTCAAGTACCCAAGGGCTTTTTTTTCTATGGGATCTGCTTCACCTGAGAAACTCACATGTTCCCCCAGAGACTCTGACTCCAGATAGCCAATTTAATACTGGAGATCTATTGTCCACATAAACAAGGGCATTTTCATTCATGGATACAATTTCTCCGTTCTGTATAACGTGGACTTTCTTATTTTCTCTCATTTTTAGCTTAAAATTTGAGAACTTGGTCTCCTTGAAAATTAGTAAATGCTCAGAACCTTAAAGGAGTTGTAAAACCAGGAAGGACAGTTTAGGCTTAAGTTTAGGCTTGAAGGAAAAAAACAAGAAAAAGTGAAGAAAGGAGGGAGGCTATGCCAACTGCCTTCTGGTGCCTGTTTTGTCTGTTGAAGGCATACATCAGCTGAGCTCTGAAGCAAGGCAAAACAGCTAGAAAATTAGATTCCTGCTACTGTTACTTCCATCAAGGATAATTATATGTCAATTCAAAAATAAGGCACATTTTAATTGGTGTTCAAATTCCAGGAGGAAATTAAAGCATATTTACTTTTAATAAGGAATTTTAATTTCCTTATATTAAAATTAAAGTAAATTAAAATTCATTACAGAAACCAAAGCTTAGCCAACTTTCATGAAATTCATAGGGGTATAGTGGAAGGGAATTTCTTAAACTAATGTATACCTTCATTGGGAAATATTAAGTTTCAAGCAAGAGAGACAACATCAAATATTTTAGCCCAAAATAAAACTTCATTGTGAGGATGTTTACCTGCATTATATTCCCAGATACAACATGAAACTCAGAAACAGGAAGAGCTACAACTCCAACCAATTCTCATCTGCACCTTCTCTGAACATGATGGAATTCATTTGCTTCATTCTTCATATTTTTCCCATTATTTTTCTTTAGAAACCCATTTTCCTATGTCTGCATTCCCGTGGTTATTATGGAGTTGGTTTCCATGATACTTTCAGCTTAAAATACCAAGGAGGATCAAGGGAGGATCTTAAAATCCTCATTTAAATTATTGACCCACAGTGGTCTAATGCTATCTCTTCTTCAGCCTACCTCCAGTTCCAGTTCTTTTTTATTAGTTTATTTATTGTCAAAGTGATGTACAGAGGGGTTACAGTTTCATACGTAAGGCAGTGAGTACATTTCTTATCAAGTCTGTTTGTTACTTTCCACCTTCCTCACTTCCCTTCCCCCTGATGAGTTGTACAGTTGGACTATGGCATATAGTTCTGTAAGTATCACTGTTGCATTGGTTCACATTTTACCCTTTGTCTCTCCATTCTGATATTCCCCTTCCCATCCCTAGTTCCAATAGACATATATACAATACCCAGGGTACCAAAAGAAAAACAGTAACAGTGACATCAGGGGTAAAACCTTGGGGAAGAAATACAAAAGAAAAATGGCATAATTTCACATGGTACACTGAAAATAGCAACAAAAATGGTAAACCACTTATTTCCATAACTTGGAGTTCATTTCACTTAGCATCATCTTATGTGTTCATATATACTTAGCTATTGAGCTATTGTGATCTTCCGCGAGGATTATACTAGACGTGTACTAATTATTACCAATGAGGGAATTTCCCAGAATAAAAATGAGGGCTTCTCCATCCGCACATCCATCTCTATCATCATTCATCACAGCAAGGGTGATGACAGGATACTCCAAGATCAGGGCAATTTTCAGAGAAGGATAGCAGAGGTCCATGCCACATTTTTTTTTTTTTTTTTGGCCAGTCCTGGGCCTTGGACTCAGGGCCTGAGCACTGTCCCTGGCTTCTTCCCGCTCAAGGCTAGCACTCTGCCACTTGAGCCACAGGGCCGCTTCTGGCCGTTTTTCTGCATATGTGGTGCTGGGGAATCGAACCTAGGGCCTCTTGTATCCGAGGCAGGCACTCTTGCCACTAGGATATATCCCCAGCCCCCCATGCCACATTTTTATATTCTGAGAAGTATAACTAAAACCATACTTTCTAAACTTGGGAAATCTCATGTCTTGTTTTCCTAAGAAAACTTTAAAGGGCCTCCTTGTTCCAGTGTGAAAATAGTGATTGCTCTCATTCCCCAAATTGTGTTTCTTCAGAAGATAAGTGTATGGGTGTAGCAAGTATTTGCCAGAATCGAAAACATTGCTTTTTATTGCAAGGTGGTGATTTTGTTGGAGACCTGCAATAGACTGATAACCATCCCACTGCAGCTGCATTTAAATGCATAATTGAACCTATAAAGGGATTGGTTTTGTAATGCAGCCAGAAAATCAGTAGAAATTCCATAAATGACACTGAGAAATGAAACAAGTCATAGCAATAAAGGACTTAAAAAGAGAAATGGGCTTAAACTAGCAAAATAAGTGGCAGGGAAATCTTGCTGCAAGAACTGTTGACATCAAGGTTCCTGGATTTTCGTTTTCTTGTCCACTCCTGGGGCTCAAACGCTGGGCGTGGGCATTGTCCCTGAGCTCATTTTCATTAAAGACTAGTGCTCTACCATTTGAGCCACAACACCCCTTATGGCTTTTTCTGTGATTTAAGTCTCAGGGACTTTCCTGCCCAGGCTGGCTTTGAACCACAATCCTCAGATCTCAGCCTCCTGAATAGCTAAGATTACTGGTGTGAGTCACTGGTACACAGCTACGTCCCTGAATCTTCTGAGCCTAGCTCTTTCTACAGAGGCTCCAAAGAAACTATTCCAGCAGTAGGTAAAATACTTGAGGCTTTGCACCCTCAATTGAGCGGGGGAAAAAATGTTCCAAACGTATTCACCTGATCCATTTGTTTCTGAAATAGTTTTTATAATGAGATTTTCTTATAAATTCATAGAGATAGCCAATTTCCCCAGTGCAGAGGACTCTTAGGAGTCCATTGTAGCATATTCTTTAATTAGGGAATATGTGTTGCCACCAATTGAATTTCTCACATTCAGAAGGTCAACTAACTCAATCTTTCTCTAGGAAAGTACTGAGTCATCATTTGAAGAAGAAAATCACATTACTTAGTAGTAAATGTTAAATGAGCAATTTGGGCACAATTTGTTTGTAAGACAAGAAAAGACTGAAAAAAAAAAGAACTTGCATAGATTTCCTGTGAATTATACCTGAATTTTCTTACAAATGTGAAATAAGAGAAAATATTTCTACTCTCTTTGGAGACATTTCTAGCAGATGAGATTCCAAATCTTAATAAAGCTGAGGCTTAAACCTATTTCGCAAATAGAAATGAGCCTTCAGTGATGAAAGGGATTGAACATGTGACACGATTCTGACAAACTGCATTCTCACATCACTTGCATAAAGAAACCTTGGGCACTGTAGAACTGATTGTGACAGGAGAAGACATCTGGAAGTCCAGCAGGAGCTGGCCCTGTCCAATGACCTCCTCACAATTGCTTTGGTGTAACTACTTTTTTCCTCTTTTCCCTGCATTCTTCCTCCAGTTTTCTTAGGTCTTCTTTAACCCCAAGGGAAAAATACAAGAAAATGGTGCATACATGGTCAGAAGTTGTTAACTTACTGTTTTTCTGTCTACAAAGTAGGCCTGTGGTAAAGATTCAAGAGTAGAAACAAACTAGGCTGATAGGAAATCTGTATCTCCATGGAGATTGTTAGGTCCTCCAGTTATCAACATTAGTTGCACTGCATGACCCATAAAAGAAAAAAAACTTATTCTAAAAAAGTAAGATAGGTAAAATAAATCAGCAGTATATTTTCCAATGGCAAAACTTCTATTATCTTAAGATCAATGAAAAGACCATGATGGAAAAGCTGAAAACCTCACTGCTGCTTTCAAGCCACGTGAGCCTCAGGTTCAGTCCCTTCTCCCTTTGTGTGCTAGATAATATGGCAGCTGATTTTTCCCAAACATGATTCTCCATGTCCCCAGAGACTGTTGGGGATTCCCTCTTGATTCCAAACCTTAAACAAGTATCAAACCCTTTCTCCTGTATCATCCGCTACAGCCTACAAGATACTGCTTCTGCCATTTTTGTCCCTTGTAGTTACATTAGTGGTACAAGGCACATAGAATATTTTCCCAAAATCACATAATCTGTTGGCCTGCAAAAATAAGTATTTAGTGCTTGTGTAGACACAATTATATGCAAGTCTCTTTGGCCAAACACACTGAAAATATTGGGGATATAAGCAAGAATTAAAGTAAATGGGGGAGGGGGAGAAGAATATGAATTCCTAAATAGCACATCTGACAGATTCTAATGCATTCAGTTACTATGGCACTTGTCCCTGTGGTCACTACCACTAGAGTGGAAAATAAAAGATACCTGTCTGGAATCATCTGGATGAAGTGTCTCCCTAGGTCAGAGTTTCTCAGGAAAGATGATCCACGCCATAGTCAATGTCAAACATAAACACTTTCAGCTGGAACCAGCAACTACTTTCCTCAGCTGTTCCTATGGAAATTCCTGTCTGGAGGAAATGAAAGCATGCAGTGCTTTCCACAAAACATTAAGAAGGAGACTGTAACTGTGAACCAACTGATTTTAGACATATAAATGGATTCCAGTGTATATTGGTCTCAATACTGGAACACACAATTGGGAGGTCACTACCCAGGATCGCATCATCAGACATTTGCAGGTTGGAGAACAAATGATTGTCATTATCTTTGATGTTCTGACCTCTGGCCTTCCTTCTTACACACACAAGCATGTGTATATAGACATGCATTACCTCCTCCCTGGCAAACGCTGCACTTGGAATTGCAAATGGGAGGATTTTATTCACTGTAGGTGGTAGGTAATGAATCCCTTTCCAATACTGAAGGATAGCTCTGTTAAGGAAAGCTATTTCATAGGTTAAAGGAAGAAATTATTTTGAGGGAGCCCAGCGGAATTCCAGGATTCAAGCCTACATTTTTCACTCTGTGTGATGATAGTCATTAGGCCCCAGGATCAGAATTTTTAGTTCATAAGACACCAGGAGATAATTCACATTTCTCAATTTACTGAAGTCAAAACGCCTAGGCAATTTTATGATATTACACTGCAGTTAATAAGGTGAGACAAAAGATCACTTAATCCATGAATTTCCAAATGTGAACTCAAGTGAGCTAAAGCTCCATTTTAACAACAACTTAACATTTCCAAGAACCTCTGTTGAAAAGTAGAAACCACGCCTAATGTATGAAACTGTAACCTCTCTGTACATCAGTTTGATAATAAAAATTTGAAAAAAAAATATTAGAAACCAATAGCATCTTTCTGGTTATTTTACTCATAGACCAGTTAATAAGCACGTTCACATGGATATTCATCTTAACACCCATAAAGAAATAGTCTTGTTTATTCCCATTATTCAACTTGCTCCTAGTGTAAGTCAGAGATCTTTCTCAGGCTAGGTTTTCTCGATCTATGCAAAAATATCCATTACATACATCAGGACTCTCCTCAAATGTTCCTTTCATATCCCCTCACAGGGAAGCAGGTCACTAAGATACCTGTTATTGCCTCTTTTTCCTTAAGATCACAGGATTTCCTCTCTCAAAATGTATGATTTATCTACACTAGTTTTGTTTAATGGCTGCAATTACATTCAGTACCACCAGATGGCAAGAAGGCTAACAATCACATAACTATACAATAAACACATTTTTTTCTTTGAGAATTTCCTTTTGTCGTTAAATTCTTTGTCTAAAAGAGATTTCATTATGCTGGCTGGTCCAGTAATGGTAACTGTATGACTTTGCTCTAACCGTTGCAGCAATGTATTCTCACATTTCTCAAGCAAGTCTCTTTCACAGTAAAATAAAATCACAGAAGCTTTTCCTCAACATGGAATGATTAGAAAAGGGAGGATGATAAGTTTAAGAACACTGGTAAATGAAGTAAGTTAGTTTTTGGAGGACTCAAAGGGTATATTAAAATGGAAAATGGAAAATACAAACTCCAGCCTCTAGAATAGCATGATTAAAAGACTCTGGAAAAGTTCTTTCCTCCAAAATTCCATCTCCATCTTAAGTCATTCTTTCATCTGGAAACTTGTCTCTATAATTGATTGAATCATCTCCTTTCTCTTCACTTTACTAGAGGCTTTGAAAAAATAAGCACTTAAAAATTATTCACAAAGATCTTGGCAGAATACCTAGCATGCTAGTTCTAAATCAGAAGTATTCATTTTCCCATATTTAACATATATAATTTGTCTGTTACAGAGTGGAAAATGATTCTAGAGTTCTGCACAAATTGAATAATTTGTACCACAAACTAAGTAGCACTACTACTGCTCAAGATTTCTAGTGAATATATTATAGCTTTAAGAGAACATTGTATTTGGTTTAAATGGGATAATAAAAATTAGGAAATGCTCTGACATAGTTCTCTTAATCATAAATTTTAAAGCAGCTTTTAAGACTTTCTTATTCCCTTAATTTGGCAAGCTGGTTTGCTCAGAGTAGTGGTGATTTTACACTAGTGAATTAGTGAATCCATTTTTATTATTTGAACAAGGTAAACTGAAACTGAACAGTTACTAAGAATAAGCTTCTGACATACAACCTTTAAATTTTTTCCTGCTTTGGCATAGAATTATGTCAGTTCAATTCAGTGTGGGGGAAATGGATGCTAATAATATAATAGCTAGTAGGTACTAGCTGACAGACATTGTGTTAAATCACTTAATATTGGCAATGTTATCAGGAGTCAAATTGCTCTTGCTTTATAGATGGTGGTAACTGAGGCTACAAGCCCTTTTCTAAGTAGTTTACCTATGGTTTTAATGCTCCTTCTCCTAACATTTGTCTCATTCCCTTAAGTATGTTTTGGGGGAAAAAGTGACTTACCAATTCTTTTACAATTATATGTAAATCTAAAGACAACTTTTGTAATTTATTACTTAGTGGAAACAGCATTTCTGAATAATCATACATTTCTGTGTTGTTTCATTTTACATTTTCACCATGTCTAATGATGTTGAACATTTTCTTGTGTATTTATTGGCCATTTGCACTTCTTTTGAAAGTTTTCTCTTCAATTTATTTGCCTATTCATTGATTGGATTGTTTATTCTGTAGTGTTGAATTTTCAGGTCTTCATATTTTGAATATTAATTCCCTGTCAGATAGTTAGCAAAGATTTTTCTCCTTGTCTTCAGGCTGCCTCCTCACTTTGGTAATGGTTTACTTTGCTGTGCAAAAGTTTTTAATTTGATTCATCCATCTATCAATGTTTACTCTTCTTTCCTGAACTGTTAAGAGTTCTTTTGAGAAAGACATTTCCAATGTCTATATCTTGGGGTGTTTTGCTGTAGTGGTTTCAAAGTTTCATGTTTAACATTATTCTCTTATCTATTTTGAATTGATTTTAGTACAGAGTAAGAAATAAGAATTTAGTTTTACTCATCTTCATATGGATATTGAATTTCTCCACTCTGTTGAAGATGTCCTTTCTCCAGTGTAGGATAATGGCTATAGTTGTAACTGATTGTTGTTGGGTCTGTCTCTATTCTATTTTATTGGCTACATATGTTTATTGTTATATCATAATGCTTTTGTTCCTGTAGTTCTGAGATGTAATTTGAAATCAGATATTCTCAACTTCTAGTTTCATTCTTTTAAGCTTATGGTAGCTTTGGCTATTTGAGCTCTTTTGGTGCTTTCCACATGTGAATTTTAGGATTATTTTCCAATTTCTATGAAGAGTGCTGCTGGAATTTTGATGGAGGGGGGGTGCACTGAGTCTCTAAAGTGCTTCCCATAAAATAGTTATTTTTGCAATACCAATTTATGGCTTCATGGGTATGAGAGTTCTTCATATCTCCTAATTTCTTCTTCAATCTCTTTTTTTGCTGTTTCTATGTTAGATGTCTTTCATCTTGTTAATTAGTTTTATTCTTAATTGAGGCTTTTTTTTTTTTTTGGCCAGTCCTGGGCCTTGAACTCAGGGCCTGAGCACTGTCCCTGGCTTCCTTTTTGCTCAAGGCTAGCACTCTGCCACTTGAGCCACAGCACCACTTCTGGCCGTTTTCTGTATATGTGGTGCTGGGGAATTGAACCCAGGGCCTCATTTATACAAGGCAAGCTCTCTTGCCACTAGGCCATATCTCCAGCCCCTTAATTGAGGCTTTTCTAAGTGGGGTTGTTTTGCAGGTTTCTTTCTCAGAATGCTGGTTATTTGATTAATGGAAAAGCTACTGTTTGGAGATGTTGACACTTTATCTTGCTGTATCACTGAAAGTGTTTACAGGTCTTATCCTTTTTGTTGATAAAGGATATTTAAAGTATGAGATTATATCATCTTAATCTAGGGATACTTCAATTTATGCCTTACCCATCCATTTTACTGTCCCCTCTTGCCTCTCTTCTCTGGTTAAGAATTAAACAACTATGTGGAAGAAGAAAGAAGAATGCTGAATACCCTTGTTCTGAACTAGAAAGGCAAAAACTGGAGAATCCTGGTACTCTGCTTGCTGATGTCGGCATCTTCCAACGTCTGGGAGGGAGGAAGTAGGGGACAGTCAATGATCTGCTGGCCCAGGGCTCAGAGCTCTTAGTCTCCTCAGTAATCCACAAGTAATGAGGCCTCAACTTCTACTTCTGAACTCTGTCTGGTTTCTACAGACTCCCTTGACTTGTGATTATTTTTCCAGGTTTCTAGGGTTCTCCAACCTATCTTCCATGTTTCTTTAAGATATGTTTTCTAGAAATTTTCTAATGGAAAGCATCCTGTCAAGATCCAGTTTTACCTTCTTTATATGCAGTCTTTTGATTTTTCTGAGTGAAGTATAGTATTTCATTCCTAAGATATAAACATTTTGTAGAAATCTTCTCCATTTTCTCCAGTTACTGTGTGTGTGTCTTGTTTCTAAGTTCCTATTAATTAATTTCTTTGTGCCCCTTTGGCAGGATGAGGGCTCAACGAGCATTCTAACACATAAGCCACACTTTGAGCCTTTTTTGCTTGATATAGTTCTCAAGCAGAAGCTTCCATATTTTTCCTTACACTAAGATATTCTTTTTTATTAAATAGTTATTTTTTAAAGTTATTGTCAAACTGATGTACAAAGAGGTTACAGTTTCATACATTAGGCATTGGATACATTTCTTGTACTGTTACCTCCTCCCTCATTCCCCCCTCCCCCTACTCTTTCCCTCTCCCCCCATAAGTTGTTCAGTTGATTTACACCAAAAAGTTTTGCAAGTATTGCTTTTGTAGTTGTTTGTCTTTTTATCCTGTGTCTCTCGCTTTTGGTATTCCCTTTCAGTTTCCTAGTTCTTATACCACTATACACGGTTTCCAATGTATTCAGATAAGATACAGAGATAGTGCAGGTACACCACAGGAAGGGGATACAAGAGGATCATCAACAATAGAAGCTACGGTTTCACATGACATGTTGAAAGTAATTACAACTGTGATATAACAATCGTTTCCGTAACATGGAGTTCATTTCACTTAGCATCATCTTATGTGTTCATAAGGGTATAGCTATTGGGCTCTTGTGATCCTCTGCTGTGACTAGCCTAAACCTGTGCTAATTATTCCCTATGAGGGAGACCATAGAGTCCATGTTTCTTTGGGTCTGGCTCACTTCACTTAGTATAATTTTTTCCAAGTCCTTCCATTTCCTTACGAATGGGGCAATGTCATTCTTTCTGATAGAGGCATAAAATTCCATTGTGTATATGTACCACATTTTCCTGATCCATTCATCTACTATTCTATCTATCTCCTACATGGCTTGGAATTCATATGTGCAGCTCCATGCCTCACATATTGGTTGGGATGGAGTCAGTAGCTTTCTGCCTTCAGATGCTGTGTCCCCGAGTCCAGCATACCAAAGACACACCTTCTCCATAGCAAAGTCAGGAAATTGCTGGCTAATGACTTGAAGTAAAGACATCAGATAAATAATTGCTCCATATTGAAAGCTGGAACCTTCTATTTCATATGCAGTTAAACATAAACTCTGTTGACTCTCTTAAGTCAGTTAACTTGCCACATACTACAGTAGCAAACTGTCCCCATTCCCAGTATCAAAACTTTACATTAGAAGCTTCTATGTAGAATTAAGATCTTTTTTTTTTCTTCTTTGTCTCCTGTGGATTTATACTTTATCTTTTATTGCTATTTTGCAAAGTATCTTGATTAAGTAGATATCAAAACATGCTCATTTAAGCATATTGAACTGGAAGTTCCTAAATCTTTACTGTAAAATCATATGCCTTAAAAAATCATTATAATTCCATTAAACATAAACTGCTAATTGTTTCTAGAATGAAAATGGTAATAAAGCAACAATACTGCTCAATAGCACAGAAATAGATGTACATAAAAATTAAGCTAAACGTTACCTCAGAAAATTAAGTAAACAGTATGAGGGTTCATAGTGAAATGATTCCCTTTGTATTTTGTCTTTAGCCTGCTATTATAGAGTTACTTTTGCAATGAAACATGATACCACAAATGGAGAAACTTAAAATGGCATGCTTATTACTGTGTAATTTGTAGGCCAGGAATTGGGCAAGGGGTAGCTGTATTTTCTGGGCTTCACTGGGCTGCAGTGTAGACTCTATTTGGCTGAAGTATCATCAGTCAAAGATTCAAGTTTGGATGACTCTACTTGAGCATTTGTAGAAAAATTCCTTTAACTTCTAGCTAGAGGCCACTGTCAGTTTACAGAGGCTCATATGGTCCTTTATCATATGGGAGTCTCAAGATGGCCCTTACTTTATGTTGGCTTGTTTCTTCAAACTTATAGAAGAAAAATCATAGTAGAGAGCTATTTTGACAAGCTTTAATCATGAAATGTAACCATTATAGTAGTGGCTACTCATCATCTTTTGATATTCTCTTATTAGAGCAAGTAGAAAGAATTGAATTACATAAGAGCATGAATAGTAGGAAGTGAAAATCATGGGAACTGGCTTAGAGTCAGTCTACTACACCAAGATTAAGGAGTATAATGATGGACTACTGTTGTAGTTTTAATATAAGGCTTTGTGATGTAGAAATGTCCTCAAACACACATTGGTTTCCATGAATACATGTCCAGATGTGTCAAGTCAAGCTCAAGCTATTCAGTCTGCAACTTAAAATTTCCCCTGGACAAGTTCAGAATACTGAAAATACTCTGAGTAGCACCTCACAGAGCCTGTTGCTTGAGGGATAGAGCACAAGTCCCCCATGAAATGACAGGCACACAGTCTGGAGATACTGATAAGATGGTGTGATTGTAAAAACAGCCTACCAGTGCATATTTAATTATTCATAGCTCCCAAATCCAATAAACAATGTAGAGAATGTCAATAAGAGGAGAAATTAAAATCTATTTTCTTAATAATTTGTTTGTGACCTTTCAATGTAAGTTATTGTTAGTAGTAGGGCTGGGGGTGGTTCTGAAGATGACACTGGAGTGACATTTGTGGTTGTTTCTGAAGCCACTCCTATGGCACCCCTAACACAAGAAATCTGTGCCTTTGTAAGCGATTTTTATCTCAGGCTGAAGTATCAGCACCCTCAGATGGACATCAGCAGTGATAAGGATAATAGCCTTGCTTTGGTTAAGTTCAACTATCACTTATTCTGCAACAACCATTATTAAAGAAGGTAACAGCTTAGAAGAGCCACCCAGCACTGAGTAAATCTAGGTACTACTTATTGGTGTGAACTCAAAATTTACAATAGTCACAGAATACTCTGCAAAAGAAATTGAAGGAAAATTATAGTTCTCCAAGAATGCTCCATTACCATAAGAGGAAAATATAATTTAATATCTTATTCTTGACTTTCTAGTTATTATTTCCAGTAAAGAAAACATTAAGTAAGTGATCTCAATTTCAATTTACAGTGAAGTAAATGTTTTTATTCTCATTTTGCCAGATAGGAAAATGAAGTTTCAAATAGAATAAAGAATTGTTTCATGATAACAAGTTATTAACCCGCTGACTTAATAAGCTTTGCCCATAAACGACAATGTCTAAAGGACAGCTCCTGGAAGTAAACTTAGGGTCTATGGATACATTGTGGACCAGCCATGTTAAGAAAAGATGTGATGGTTGCAGAGCCATTGGCTTTCTCCTTTCTCCTAGTCCAGCATTTTATTTCCTTTCTTCTTAACTTATTTAAACCTCATATGTCTTCAACTCTTTGTAGAAAGTAGGACCCAATTCCTTTCTTATGTACTCCACAATTATTTTTAACAGAGGCATTTTTTCTTTCTTTCTTCAGAGAAAAGATTAGTAATTTGTTCCTCAAAGTGTTCTTTTAAAATTGGAAGCAAGGAATTCATAAAGATAATGTATACAAGAGGGAAGTAATCTGCTGAGAATTTCAAGCCTCCTCCATGGCTCAGAGCAATGATTCTCAAACTTCAGAGATAATTAAAATCACTGAGAAGTCTGGGGTGGGGAGACCTGAAACTTTGAATTTCTGACATTGGTGCCAGGTACTATAACTGCTATCTGCTAACGTATACTTGGTTCCACTTTTTCTTTTCTTAATTTTTTAACTTGCATTTCCTTTAAGGATAACTTTAACAAAATGAGAATCAAGCATGTCTGTATCCAATATAAACCTTTTGTCAGAGAGTGTAGCATGAAAATGAAACATCCTGTTTTTTCTTAGAAGATAAATAAGATTGGTTTCTTTTAATGGAAAGAAATCAATTTTGACTTTAAAAAAATCCGAAGTTGAATAAATAAAGAACATCAAAGTTGGAATCTGAAATAGTTCCCAAAGTGATTTGGAATGTTTTAGACATAGTTGCTAGTATGCAGTGCTTCTGAGAGGTAGTGTGCAACCTTTAGGAAGTGGAACTACTAGAAGGAAGTGAGGTTGTTTGTGGGGCAGGACGTGGAAGTGAGATTTTGAGACATTAGCAGTAGCTGTTACTCTTCTTCCTCTCCTCTTTTTCTCCTCACCCTCTTTCTCTCTTCTTTCTCTCCTCCATCTCTTTCATATACCTATATATACACACATATATGTGTGCATAGATATGTGTGTCTGTATGGATGTGTGTCTATCTTTTTGGCCACCATAAGGTGAGTAGCTTTTCTTTATCTCATCCTTCCACCATGATGTTTGATGCCTCCCCACAGACACACAAGGCAAAAAAGTCAAATGACCAAAGACTAAAATCCTCTCGCACCATGGGCCAAAACCTCCTCCTTTTCAGATGATTTTCTTTAGCGTTTTGTGATGGAAAGCAGACTAAACCAAAGGCCAATCAATGAAAACAAGCAGTTATTTTTTAAGAGCTTGTTAGCAGCAGGCTTTCAGCCACAAACATAAAGAAAGCTGTATAGTATACAAAAGGAAAGGGCCACAGCATGTTTCCGTTTAGGTCATTTATGGGGTCAGCGTTGGAATCACTAGAATCAGGTTAACTAAAAGCAAAACATCTAGCAATTGGCTTGAAGATCGTGTTTAGCTTTCTCTGATTGGTTACGAATTGGAAATGAGAGCAAAAAATAAACAAGGAAGCTGGCACTGGTTGACCATTTGGGCCCTATCCTGAAGAAATGATTGTTTAAGTGTTACTTTAAAGGGAAAACTTAAAATACTAGGTGGAATAGGCCTACTGTTGAAGGTCTATGGTACTTTTAGTATATTATACACATGTGTAAATTTATTTTAAATCATAAGAAAAGTGAATTTATGTGTTAAAAATGATTGAATGTATGAAAATAGCTGAATGTATAGCTATCTGATACTTGGCCCCAGGGATAATTTTGGGCATGGAAAATATTGGTCTGGAGTTGGCAATAGGTTCATTCCAGGCTATCCTGGATTTCTTCAGCATATGTTCTGTCTTCGGGAATTAGCAAATCCTAAGAGAAGGAGTCTTTTACTGCATCTTTAAAGCTCTAAAATGCAAAGCCACAAAATATGGAGAATAGGAAAATACAATTAATATACTAATGGTCCCATGATGATTGGATAACAAATAATCCTATAAGAAATTCAAGAAAGTAGTTAGAACATTTTGATGTGAAATATAGATTGCCATTCTGGGGAGTGGATTAGAACACCTATGGATGTCATATATAGTAGATCCCTTCCTGGCCATAAAACATGGAAAATACTCTGGTGCAAAATTTTGAAAGCAGTGGGTGGACTGACATCACCACTCTTCATCAGAAGATTCTACCTCTGGGCTCCTAAAAGTCAAATGAGCTTCCTCCTTTGTTCTGTTAATCTCCTGCTCATCCTGGAACCTGGCTTTGCCTTGTAGATGCTGATTTTCTGACCTTTACATTGCTCTGGTTCACAAATTCCTTGTTTAAAACCTGACATTTGTCTGGACATCATTCCCTGGGCCAGCTACCTGATACAAGGAGAATCACTTGTGATTGTTTTGCTTATATTTTTTAACAGAACTTAAAACATTCTGAACTTAGATGTAAAATTTCATGAGTTACTCAAAAAAGCAAATTCATTAGTGCAACTAATTTTGATTTATTTCTAATTACCTGTTGATACATTAATATAGTATGAATATTTGATCCAAGCAATAAGCATTATAGACATATTTTGAATATTTAAAAAGTTGTTATGTATTGTTTCATTTAATCTATATTTTATTGTTTTTCAAATTGTAATTTATCTTGGTCCTCTGCTTCAGAAAATATATCAAATATAAGTTTTAAATTTTAAGAAAATACTTTATGAATTCCAGTTCAGACACTGTTCTTTATGGTGTCCACAAAGCATTAGTCATTGACTGTGAGCTTCAAAGTCATTAATTTCTCTTTTTCTCTTGCAGAAAAATGTCAAGTTACTCTTCTTTACTCTGCAGGCTTCAGAGAGTATTTGTTTTCTGATAAGTAGATTGAGGTTTACCCTTTAGATATTCAAATGAATATAACCCTGGTTTTCAATCTTTCAGTTCTTTTCCTCAGTAGCTCAACAGGAGGGGGTCCACTGTTTTTGGAGAAGACATTTGAATATTTTAAATGCTCTTAAAGATTTGAGATCCTCAGGGTTTCTGCATGGAAAGACTTATTGATTCTCTGAAAGGAGTTGTTGCAGTTTATAATCAATCTCTGTGGGAATGGGGAAGGCAGTCTTCAGGAAGAGAAAAATATTTTAATGAATTTATGAACTCTAAGGAATGGGTTTAAGATCTACTGGTAACCAAAAATTTTGGATAGATAGAAAATAAATATCTCATTCCAGAGAAATCTCAGAAAATAGGAAGCAGGTATGGATTGAGAAGGAGGAAAAGATCAATTGAGAAAGATCCGGTTATAATATTTTCCTAGTTGTCTACTCCTTGCAGACATTGTTGATATTTTAGAAACTGAAAAGTATCAAAAAAATGTATACAGATAACTACTGAATTAGGATGATACTGAATAGTTTAACACTCCAAATATAGTCATATAGCATTGGAATATATTCATAAAACCGGGCAAGAAAAAGAGATAGTTATTAAAAGGTTAAAAAAAAACTCTACTATCAGGGGCTGGGGATATAGCCTAGTGGCAAGAGTGCCTGCCTCGGATACACGAGGCCCTAGGTTCGATTCCCCAGCACCACATATACAGAAAACGGCCAGAAGCGGCGCTGTGGCTCAAGTGGCAGAGTGCTAGCCTTGAGCGGGAAGAAGCCAGGGACAGTGCTCAGGCCCTGAGTCCAAGGCCCACGACTGGCCAAAAAAAAAAAAACAAAAAAAAAAACTCTACTATCATTTAACATACAAATATTTTTATACCTAATTTTAAATTTTGATAATATATCTGTAATAACCTTTCATAAGAACTCTTCAGACTTTCTTTCATAGCAAACTTTTAACTTTAGAAACAGCAAAGTCATATTATTTTCCCTCTCTGAAACCTCTGTGGTGTTAGCAATGCATTGAAGTTTGATTAAAAGAGCAGTTAATGCAAACATAAATCCCTTTAAATATTTAGTGCACACAAGTCTCAACCCATCTTGTATTTATAAGACAACCTTTTAAAATGAGTATCTCTTTTAAAAGGAGGCTATTAAGTTGAGCAATTCCTTCCCTTCTCAATATAGTATTAGACAAGCAGAATATATAAATCTGCTTTATGTTACTGTATCGATGGTGGATGTCCAGTGGAATTTTGTTATTAGGACAATAAATATCTGACAAAGGAATAAACATCATATGGAAGGAAATTGACTGTAACTATAGAAGGTGCTCTGAATAGGATTCCATTGAGTTATCTTTTTAATCTTTGCTCCTATTGTTTGGGCTTTGTGAGCCTTGAGAGTGTAATTCATTTTCTTAAAACAGTTGGCAGTTTGGAAGGACTTCAGGAGTAAGCTTGTGTTCTCATCATCCCCACTGATAGTTCCTAAGCTCCTTCTTAAAGCTCCTGTGTTAGTTGATCTAGAAATGCATTATGCATGCTAAAACAATAATGGTGATGCCAGTATTTGTAACTGTCCTATTTCCCCAATACATTTTCTACACATATCTTCTTTTTATGTCTTGGACATTACACATAATCAGAATATACAAGTTACACATTTCTCTTTCTTCTCTGAACTCGTTTTCTTTATTCTTCTTTATTCTGCATTTAAATTCTTGTTCGATTATGGTAGGGCATGTTATGACCACCTGCCAATACATTTAAGTGATTATTCATGACAATCAAATGAGATTTGTCCCAGGGATAACGTCAAAGAATTCACCAAAAGCTATTACAACCAATACATGGAATTAATAAATGTTCAAAATACTAAATCAACATACAATATTTAATAATAAATGTTATAAATAGTTGCATGCCAATAGCAAATCATCAGAACTATAACTCAAGAAAGCAATCCAATTTGCAGTAGCCACAAAGAAAATCCTAGAAATAAAATAAGGAATGATATAAAGTACTTTTACAACAAAACTGTAAACTACTAATAAAGGAAATTAAAAAGGTAAAAACATGGATTAAAAATCAATTTTACTAGAATATCTACACTAATGAAAATTATATACATGTTTAATATATTGCTCCGAAAATGCCAGTGATGTTTTTCACAAAACTAGAAAAAAGACATCTGTATAAAAAATATTTTAAACATCAAAATCTCTTGGAAACAAAAGCAATATTGAGCAAAAAATAGCATAGTAGAAGGCTTTATACTATCTGACTTAAAAATAGATTAGCAATATCTTGGCATAAAACCACCGTTTAGGCTAAAACAAATAAGAAATAACATAAAGTCACTTGCAATGGATTAACTAATGGATCAATGAAAACTTAGAAAGTAAATTTATAAATTTCTTAGATGAAAATGGATATGTATATTGTATTAGGAAGACATAATGAAGATATAAACATATTGAATATAACAAACACAAAATTCCAGACACATAGACCAATAGAACCAGAAGTGCGAGCCTAGGTGCTAACACACACATCTGCAGCCAGTTGATTTTCAACCAAAGCTTCCAAAAACATATGAACGAAATCAAACATCCCATCTCCCTTACCAATCAGAAAAATCAGCTCAAAACAAATTAAGACTTACATGTCAGACTAGAAACTGTAAATCTACTAGAAAAGAACATACAGGAAGCATTGTTGATTGTTGCATTAACTTGTTAGTGCAGTTGTAAAAAATGTACCACACATTGGTAACTTAAAACAACAACAACAAAAAAATGTATTCTTGGACAGAAGCAAAGATAAGAAATCTGAAGTCAAGATGTCCCTTTCAGACTCTGGGCAGAATTGTTCCTTTCTAGCTTCTGGTGGTGAACATTAATTCTAATAATTCCTTATAGTTTCTTCCCTTGAATCTAGCATCTGTCATCAGATAGCTTTCTTCTATAGTCCTTGGTATTACATGGCATTTGCATGAGGACAACAATCTTATTAAATCAGATCCCACCTTAATGTCTGACTTCAAATTTGACTCCAGATTTGTAACTTCCAAGGTTAAAATGCTATATATGCTCTCTCTCTCATGGATATAAGGAGTTCGAGACCCATTTTTTTAAGGGAGAGAGAAATAATTGTACTCACAAAGTTGCCTGTCATGCTTCTCCCTAAAAATCACTGCTGCCTTCTAGCTTTGTAAAACTATTATTCCAAACACAAATGAATTCATTTTATTCAAACTTGATCAACTGATTTTTAGGTCAAACATTTTCCCCCAACTCATTCTCAATTTTAAGAGCATGGGCCATGCCATTGCTGTCTTTTGTGAATAGTAGCTGAACATAAAGAGCTCCCTAAAAGGGTTCTGGAGATGTTACCTCTGAATCATTGATAACTAATCTCATGGATCTCCACATATCTGACATCTGACACAAATAAAATACCACCTTTTTTGGCTTGTTTATGAGCATATCTTGAAGAGCAATGTCAAAGCCTCTCTGAAGGAAAGATATATTACACCTATTGCTTTTCCTATCTACAAACCTGGTCACTCTGTCATAAAAGAAAATGAGATTGGTCTGACATTATTTCTTCTTCCTATGGCCAGCCTGACTATTGCCCAACTCTCTTTGCTAGTTTAAAAATCTAAAGAGCGATAATATGCCCACAAATATAACATTTTGCTTAAAATGTGTGACAGCCCCAATATTATGTATTGTTTTTTTGAAGATGCCTATTTTAAACCTCTTGGATAAATGCTTTTGTCCTTAACTAAAAAACAAAACAAACTTTCATGATTCTCTTGGAAAAGTGAAAATTTCAGACCATGCAAATCTAAATTTCTCCAACATGTTTTTAAAAAGCATCCATTGAACTGTTTATAAAAACTAATAAAAGAATGGAGCATTAAAACGGAAAAAGCCTGGTTTGGGTGGCTCACACCTGTAATTCTAGCTCCTCAAGAGGCTGAGATTTGAGGATCATGGTTCTAAGCAGGCCTGGGCAGGAAAGTCCATGAGACTTTTATCTCCAATTAACCACCAGAAAACCAGAAGTGGTGCTGTGGCTCATGTAGTAGAGCCCTAGCCTTGAGCTGAAGAGCTCAGGGACAGTGCCCAGGCTCAGAGTTCAAGCCCCATGACTGACAAAGAGACAAAACAAACAACCTGAAAGTTAGAACAAGCAAACTACACAAAATTTTAAAAATATCTTTTCTATTTTTAAGATATTACAGAAATGTCATATATGTATACTTCACCTTATCTTCTTCAATTTCATTTTCATGTTGAATGAAATCATGTCATTTTTCACTCACAGCTGATTTGATATTAAAATAGATAATTATCATTGAATGCAAGTATTTTATTTACTAGTAAGTAAAATTAAATTCCACTAGTAACTAGTTTATCTGGGAACATTTAAGTTACCTAGGAGGACATTAGTAGCTTGCCATAGTGGATTACATTTGTCTTTGCCCATGGCTCAATGTGAAGGAATCTTGATAAATTTGGTGTTGAAGTAGAGTGGGGGTTCGCTACAATGAAACAGGGTTCCCCCCAAGGGAGGGGATTCCTGGTTCCCCCAAGAGTCCACCACACAGTCTCCAGCTACAAGGTGACAAAAAGACAGTTTTATTGGGGAAGTAAAAAGTGAACAAAAAGTGAACCGACAGGCCTTGGTCGCAGCCCGGACTCGGGAGCCGAAACTGCCAACCACGTGTGGAGCCCAGACTCGGGAGCTGGGCTTGTACACACCTGGGCGGCCCAGACTCGGGAGCTGGGACCGCCCCCGTGTGGCCTTCCAGCCTGGTTATAAGGCAAACATCACAGACAAACTTGTCACACGCAGGTGACCAATGAAGATACAACACTTACAGAGCATGCTAGGCCGCACGCAGGTGGCCAATAGAGTTACAGTCTGTCTCATAATATTCATTTGAACTAACCTATCATTCTAGTTAGAATTGACGCATGGATTTGGCGGGGCTCACATGATGCAGGCGGATATGCCTATTCATAGCTGGTTTCCTTGAAGCTCCCAAGCCTCAGGTGGTTAATCTACATAACTTATCATAATAAAGAGGAGGACACAGGTTCCCTTGAAGCTCCCAGGCCTCAGGTAGTCAATCTACATAGTAAAGGGAGCTTCCCTGAATAGGGTGGGGGAGGGCTTAGTGGAGATGGAGTTGGCTTCTGCTCTAATCTGAGCTGGAGTCAACCTGAAGTCCCTCCACAGCTATTGATGGCACTGGGCAGATCTGGCCTCCCCACTACATTCCCCCGTTTTTTTCTTGTACATGAAAATCAAATCATTGATTTCTCTAAGAGCTTTTTGCCTGGACTGTAACATGGTTCCATCCACAGGTTTTTGGGGAGAGCAAGCATGATACAAGAGCCAGTCTGATGTTACTGCTGTTCTTAGGCTTGTACCCAGAAAGAACCTGGTTATCTATGAGGTCCACCCCCAGGGCAGTTACAGGTGTTCTCACCTGTTTTAAGTCTCCATCCAGTTACCTAGGTAACTGGCATACCTCCTCTGAGGTCGCACCCTAGTTCATCTGGACACCCTAATACACTTGGATACACCTCCCACTCCAAGCATTTCCTGGGAGTGACTCTGTAGCCTGCCACGCATGTTTTTCTCAACTCCAGTTAACTTAGAGGAGTGGGAAGGTTACCACAGGAAGAATGTCTCCCCAGTATCTTAGATTTACTACCCACTATCACAGATGACTGGCAAGTTCCTGCCCAGTAGAAAGACATGGGCATTTAGAAAGGCATGCTTATAAACCATTCTTTTAGGACCTCCCGGCTCCAGTTAACTTTTGAAAGGCCAAACACAGGTGACTCTGAGATCTGACACTGTCTCTGCCATCCAAGCAGTGGCTTGCTGCCTCTGGATGCTCCATTTGTCCCAGGAGTGACTTTTCCACTCAGAGGTAAATGCACCTTTGGCATTTCTCTTGGTCCGTCACTGGACTTGGACTCAGGGCTTGAGTGCTGTCCCTCAGCTCTCCAGCTCAAGACTAGCACTCTACCACTTTGAGCCTCAAAGCAACTCACAGCTCTGTTCCCAGCACTCTGCTGGCTGAGTAGAGACGAAGACTCTCACAGGGACCTTTCTCTGCCCGGGCTGGCTTTGAACCGCAGATTTCAGATCAGTGAGTCATATAAGAGGCCACTTTACTCCAATTAAAGCAACAAGGTGGTCCACACAGAAATAGTTTTTAAGTATGCTCTTACCTGGAACTTGCTAAGGAATCACCTGTCCTGTGTGGGTCTGTTGAAAACTGTTACAAAAATGCCTATAGACAGACTGGAAATGCATTTTTGATTTTAAAGTCTTTTCCTCAGTTCCTCTTTTGACAATGTAATAAACCTCCAAAAATTTGGTAATGCTCAAACTCCAAGTTCCATCTTAAACTCGTCCATTCTTACTCTTTATCAAAGTCACAAGAACATTACTAGTTCAAATGTTTTACAAATGTCCATTTTAGTGGGTCATCACCAGATTGCAATATCCTCTAGCATTTTGTCCATTTCAGGTATATAGTAGAACCGGCGGATTAATTCCGCTAGCTTGCTCTTTCCTAGATGGGTTCCCTGGTGTATTTGCTTAATGAGAGTCTGTCCTAATGCTCGTGGAAGAATAATTCTTCCACTGTGAGTCTGTTTCCAGTTTCCCTTTTCACTTACATTGTGAAGAGACTGGAGAAACTTTTGATCTTCAGAAGAATACTGGGGCTTCTCTGGGAGGGCTGGCGTTGGGAGAAGGGCTAATGCCATCGGGCCCCTATCTCTTGTAGCCACTTCCCGTGCAGCCTCATCCGCTCTCCGGTTCCCCTTTGCTTCCTCTGAGTTTCCCTTCTGATGTCCTTGGCAGTGCATTACAGCAACTGCCTTTGGCAACCATATGGCCCGAAGTAGGCCTAATATCTGTTCTTTGTTTTTGATGGTTTTGCCTTCTGCTGTCAGCAGCCCGCGCTCCTTATAAATGGCCCCGTGTACATGTACAGTGGCAAATGCATACCTGCTGTCCGTATAGATGTTGACCTTCTTGTCCTTTCCCAGCGTCAGAGCTTGGGTTAGGGCAATGAGCTCAGCTTTTTGCGCTGAGGTGCTCACTGGTAACGGCTCAGCCCAGATGACCTGGTCCCCTTCCACGACCGCTGCTCCCGCTAGCCTTACTCCGTCCATCACGTAGCTGCTCCCATCGGTGAACATGGTCTTTTCCGCGTCTGGTAGCGGGACATCTGTGAGGTCTGGTCGAATGCTGTGGACATGGGCCACAACCTCCGCACAGTCGTGCAGCACTGTCTGATCAGTGTCTGGCAGCAGGGTAGTAGGGTTGAGGGCTGTGGAAGCTCGGAAAGTCACTTTAGGCTGATTGAGCAACAGGGCCTGGTACTGTGTTAGCCCGGCATTGGACATCCACCGGTCCGGGGGGCTTTGCAACAAGTTACTTTTGTCCTTTGGTTGGTCATCGGCCCTAAGGCCTGCTTTAAAACTGACATATCTGCTCCAGTGTCCACTAAGAATCTGACTGGTTTTCCCTCCACTTTTAGAGTTACCCTAGGCTCTGGGAGGGGAGAGCCCCGACTCTGTCAATCATCCAAGGCCAGTGTTTTGGTTTCCCTTCTCTCTGAGCATTCTCCTCTCCAATGCCCTTTCCTCTTGCAGTAGCTGCACTGATCCTTCTCTAACATCCACGCTCTTTCCCTACTTTTACTTCTACTTCTCCATAGTCTTCTCTCACGGGGCTCAGAGCCTGTTTTCCTCTTCTGTTCCTCTTGGGAGATAGCAAAAATCTTAGCCAGTTTCCTAACCTGTCTCTCTTCTGCAGAATCCCTGTTGTCAAAAACTCTGATGGCAATCTCCACTAACTCTGACAAATTTTTTCCTTCAAACCCTTCAATCTTCTGAATCTTTCTTCTAATGTCTGGAGCTGCTTGTCCCACAAATGCTACATTAATCGCCTTTTTATTTTCCTCAGCCTCTGGGTCTATAGGAGTATAAGTACGGTAAGCATCAAGAAGCCTTTCTAAATAGGCTGCTGGGGACTCATCCATTCCCTGTCTTACTTCCCCTACTTTAGACAAGTTCATAGGGCGCTTTCCAGCAGCCCGGAGACCACCCAGAATAGTCTGGCGATAAACCTTTAGCCGCTCCCTACCTGCTGATGAATTCGGGTTCCAGTCCGGATTCCGGGAGGGCAGGGCTTCCTCTATCTCAAGGGGGTCTTCCGATGGCCTGCCGTTGTTTCCTGGGACCAGCTTCTTGGCTTCCCGGAGAATCCTGTCTTTCTCCTCAGTGGTGAAGAGGATGTCCAGGAGTTGCTGGATATCGGCCCAGGTGGGTCGATGAGTCATAAAGAGAGTTTCTAACAAAGAGGTTAGTGCCTGAGGCTTCTTTGAGAAGGGAGGGTTCTGTTGTTTCCAATTTAATAGATCATTAGAAGCAAAGGGGACATGAACCTCATAAGGGTGAGCCTGGCCCTCTTCAGGGGGTCCCACCTGTCTAAGTGGGAGTGCAGCAGGGGGAGGAAGGGGATCCCTACTTTGGTGGGCTGAGGGGCGAGTCTCTCTCCTGTCCCTTCCTCCAGCCTCCCCATATGAAGAGCCAGAGCGAGTATGGGATGGACTCAAGAGGACTTGATCTGACTCCCTGAGGGAGAGGTCAATAGGCACCCTATGGCGGACGCGCGGGGGGATTGAGTGGGGTGTGAGCAAGATATCCTCCTCCTCCTCCTCCTCCGGCGGGAGAGGCAGCATGCCCTTCAGCTGTTTAGGAAGCAGCGGCGGCCGTGATTTCAAAGCCAAAACAGTGGAGGTATTCTCGGGAGGCAAAAGGGGTTTCAGCCACTCTGGAGGTTCCTCTATTAAATAGCGCCATGCTACGATGTAGGGAACCTGGTCCAGATATTCTCGGTCGCTGACAATCATTGCCTGGGATTCATAAACAAGTGAGAGATTAAAGGTGCCTTCTGGGGGCCACCCAGTACCGAGGGTGGGCCATACCAGCTGGCAGAAAGTAGTCAGTTTTCCAGGGAAGACACAATCACCAGATAACTTTGCTCTCTTCTCAAAATCTTTAAAATGTTCTAAGATCAGGTTTAGGGGGAGTTTCTCAGCAGAAGCCACTTGTCGTCCCATATTTTCCTGTAAAACACATCTGATAGCAACAATTACCAAAAGCAAAACCAAGAACAGACACAGGTAGAGGAGCAGTTCCTCAGTGGATTTTGGTCGTTCCATGCTTCCCTGTAGAGGAAAGTCAATCATAGCACTAGCAAACAGGAGTAGGAGTATGAACAAACACAGATAGACAAGACCACGTGCCGAACAGGGAACAAGGTCAGAATTGCTGATTTTTTTACAAAATTTATACATGTCCTCCCCAATGAGGACTTCCAGAAGGGAGTCAAGGCGTCCCTTGACCACCCCGGCCTTAGAGAGCTCTGCTGCGTCCAGCTTCTCTCTGTCTTAGGCCTACAGACGGTGCCAGCCCGGACTCGGGAGCCGAAACTGCCAACCACGTGTGGAGCCCAGACTCGGGAGCTGGGCTTGTACACACCTGGGCGGCCCAGACTCGGGAGCTGGGACCGCCCCCGTGTGGCCTTCCAGCCTGGTTATAAGGCAAACATCACAGACAAACTTGTCACACGCAGGTGACCAATGAAGATACAACACTTACAGAGCATGCTAGGCCGCACGCAGGTGGCCAATAGAGTTACAGTCTGTCTCATAATATTCATTTGAACTAACCTATCATTCTAGTTAGAATTGACGCATGGATTTGGCGGGGCTCACATGATGCAGGCGGATATGCCTATTCATAGCTGGTTTCCTTGAAGCTCCCAAGCCTCAGGTGGTTAATCTACATAACTTATCATAATAAAGAGGAGGACACAGGTTCCCTTGAAGCTCCCAGGCCTCAGGTAGTCAATCTACATAGTAAAGGGAGCTTCCCTGAATAGGGTGGGGGAGGGCTTAGTGGAGATGGAGTTGGCTTCTGCTCTAATCTGAGCTGGAGTCAACCTGAAGTCCCTCCACAGCTATTGATGGCACTGGGCAGATCTGGCCTCCCCACTACAGTGTGAAAGGTAATCTAAACTATTTAGTTTTACATTAGTAGCCAGCTCTCTGGTTCTTGCCTGCTTTTTGAGTGAGATGTTTACTGTTTTAGCATTTGATTCAAAGTTATTTGTCAACCTTTCCTATTCTAACTGCATGTCTCAACTTTTCATAGGTAGTATTAACTTCCACATTTGCCTTGTGGCTTATTTCACTGTTTAGTCTTCTGCATCCCACTTATTGGCCTTTTAAGCAATTCCCCTCAACCCACTTCTAGAAAGGCCCTCATGAGGTTATCTTCAACTGTCATTAAGTTATTGGATACTCAATTTTGACTGTACGCTCCAATAATTGCTATTAACAGATGGCTGGAAACTGAGCAGTCTGAAATGTTTAAACCTCGTTTCATTTTTCAAATCCCACATGTGCAACAGGTGTGTCGCTCATCTTTGGCACTTGATTCCATTTTTTTTTCGCTTTTTTTTTCCTGATCTGAAATTGTCTGCAATATCACAGGGATAATTTGTCAGCCAGTTGAATACACATGAGTTTGGCTTTTACAGGTATTCAAAGATATTCTCTATGTGTGTACCAAAATGTAAATTGAAAATAATTGACTGAGTGACATACTTTAATATTTGTGTATACAAAATAATTCATTAATAGTGCTTTCATTTAGAATTTTATTCAAAAAAGAAACATGATCACTATCTCATCTGAGTACCCTGGATACTTATATATGTGTATTAGAACTAGGGAAGGGAAAGGGAAAATCAAAATTAAGAGACAAAGGATAAAAAGACAAACAATTCAAAAAGCAATAATTACAAAACCATTTGGTGTAAACCAACTGTACAACTCATCGGGGAGTAGAGGGAAAGGGGAAGGGGGGAGGCAGGGGGGAAAGTGAGGGAGGAGGTAACAAGTTGAATAAGAAATCTACTCACTGCCTTACATAAGAAACTGTAACCCCTCTGTACTTCACTTTGATAATAAAGGAAAAAATGCAAAAAAGAAAACAGAAACATGATATAGGCTATTTAAGTGAGAAAAGGCTCTCATATTAGTTGTTGTACATTGAATGGATAAAATATTCAGGGTTTTGTTGTTTTTATGTTTCATTTTCTTTGTTGTTTTTATTTTGCTTTTGCTGTCCCTGACCCCTTTTCAGTACTTGGGTATGAATGCATGGTTATGCATTATGGAGAGAGATGCTTTACCCCTTGAGCCATGCCTCCAGCCTTGCTTTTGCTCTATAAAAATGGACTATCTTCAGTGCTTCTTAAGTTACCAGGCTTCAACTCTATACTTTCTCCAAGCAAACTGGGCTTCTTACATTGCCTCAATTACAGATTTTTTTTCTTTTTTACTCTTGCACAGATTGTTCTAAATTGCCTAAAATAGTTGTCCTCTCTGTCTGTACAGGTCTATTTTCCACTCCTCTTTCAGAGCTCATTTAATACATAAGTTTTTTCACAGAAGCTTTTCCTGACTCATTAAGTCTAAGTGTACATTAACTGTATATTGCTGCCTACCCATCAGACTCTAAGGAGCTTTTACCTGCTTAGGATTGCACTTGCTACCATGTATTGTGACACTCAAGCTCCCGTCTCATTCCCTTTCTGGACAACTACATGAGAGCACAATACTCATGTACTTCTTTTAAAATGTCATATAGTCAGCCAGTTGTAGTGCCTGAGTTTGTAACCCTAGCTACTTAGGATCCAGAGGGCAAAGGATCAGGTCCCACAGGAAGCTGGGGAGGGGGGATTTTGGGGACTCATCTCAAGCAACTTACTATTTGTGGTGGTGCAGTGGTGACACAGGCCTATCATCCCAGCCAGAGAGAAGTACAATGGCATGGCACAGTGATGCACACCTGTTATAGCAGTTACAGGGTGAATCACTAAGAAGAATTGCAGTCCAGAGACTCCCAGGCATAAAAGGAAACCTTATTTCAAACAATAACCAACAAAAAATGGCTAACCCAATGGTGCAAATGTTATTATGCTAACTTAGCAAATATGTGGCCCTGAGTTCACAAAAATATAGACAAAATTTGAGGATTACTTATTTCCTAAGCTTTTTCTTTCTCACACTTACATTGGTCTCCATTGGCTTTCATGTTTCTCTATCTCTGGCTTACTCTCTTAGAAGAGTAACGGATCAAGAAAATGCAATATAGAATATATATATATATGTTATATAGATGCAATGGAATTTTATTTATTCATTAGAAAAAATGATATTTTATCATTTGGATATGTGGTTGTTGGGGGGAGAGAACAGTAGAGATCATGTCTGTAAAATAACAAACTTCTTTTCAAATGGTATTTTCACCTGTTTTGGTCATCAACTTTACAGTATGTCTTCAAAACCAAGCAATTACTGAATAAGCATAAAAAGGTCTAGGATAGACCTATCAGAGGATCACAGTAGCTCAACAGCTACATACCTATCATTATATAAAATGAAGCTAAGCAAAATGAACTCTAAGAGATGTCAACAGGAGGATTTTATTGTTGTCATTATGTTTAATATACTAGGTGAATTTCTTTTGGCATACGCCCTGTGGTCACTGTATATTATTTTGGTACACTGGATATTGTATATATGCTTATCTGAACTAGGGAAGGGAAAGAAAAATGAGGATGGTGTAACAAATAAGACAAGAAATGTACTTACTACCTTATTATGTAACTGTACCCCCCTCTGTACATCACCTTTTCAATATAATTTAATTTAAAAAATTAGAAATGGAAGGACCTGGAAAAAAATTATGTTACATGAAGTCAGGCCCAGAGAGACAAAGGTTGCATATTTTCTTTCATGTGTGGAAGCTAGAATAAATATGGGTGGTATGTAATTGTATGCAAATGTATTAAGTGAGAAATCAAATGGCATACATCCTTAGAAAGGCTAAATCATAGTTCAACAAAATTAACACCAGGAAATATGTACTTGAAAGGGACAACAGAAGAGAAGAAGTAGGGAGAAAGCATAATCTGTAGAATTAAGTGAAGTGAGGGATTGGTGAAAAAGTTGAGAAGTTAATCAAGATGCTTGGTATTCATAGACTTTGTTGAGGGCCAAGTATTTAAAGATAATACAAATATTTTAAAACTAAAACAAAAAGTTAAAACATGATTTTATGAAACAGGAGGCAATTCATGACTTTCCTCTACTCACAAAATGTCCAGTGGCTCCTATAGAACACTAAGACCCTGCAGTAAGCCACAATGTTCTATGGGAACCAGCTTCCACAACCTCCCTGGCCTCTCTTCCACATTCATTCCTGTCCTAATTTGATTGCAGTTGGTTCTCTTGCTGATCTTTCGGTGGATCTTATTCTGAGGACTTTGCCCACTATACACATCTCCTGGTAGTGGTTTCCCCTCAGATTTTACACAGCTTCAATTCCTCCTATCCTTTGGTTAAATGCTACCTTGTCAGGAGGACCTTTCTACATCATCTTTTAACTTTTTTTTTTTTTTTTGGCCAGTCCTGGGCCTTGGACTCAGGGCCTGAGCACTGTCCCTGGCTTCTTCCCGCTCAAGGCTAGCACTCTGCCACTTGAGCCACAGCGCCCCTTCTGGCCATTTTCCGTATATGTGGTGCTGGGGAATTGAACCCAGGGCCTCATGTATACGAGGCAAGCGCTCTTGCCACTAGGCCATATCCCCAGCCCTCTACATCATCTTTTGAGAATTGTCCTTACCATTTGAAATTACTTTTTGATCACTCTTGTTTTCCTTTCTCTTTTCCATACTTCTCTTTTACTTCTACTACATTAGTTTATTTACTATTCATTTTATTTCCCATCTGTGTTGGTTGTGTTTTCTCCAGTGGAGCATAAATTCCATGGACCTGTGATGGTTGACTATTTAGTAAACTACTCCATTTCCAGTGACTAGAACAGGATTAGTATTTATGCATTCAATAATATTTGTTTCAAAATGGTTGACACTCTATAGTTGAAACAGAAATAAGAATTTCTCCATCAAGTTCATAGTAAAAACAAAACCAAGGGATGATGCTTACCATTCCCAGTGAGAGGATAGGTTTTCAGGTTTTACAGACTCACATTCTAGTGTTTCTACAAACACAAGTTGTTTTAGCTTTTAAACCGGTTTCAGCTGACCCATGACATATACCAACTGGAGTCCATGCTTGCCAAGAAAATTCTGCCTAATCACATCAAACAGATCTTACAATTTAAATTACCCTAAAATTTAAAGCATCTCGAGCCAAATGATTTTTAAAAATTCATACGATGTAAATTGCATCTCCATTTTTCCTTAGGACTCTCTTCTAATGGGGAATTTTTTTTTTTCTGATTTGGTATACTTCATGATTTTTTCCCAATCCTTGAAATTCTATGATCCTCTTATTCTAGGCATGTATATGGATATTTATTCAAGAAATGTATAATTTAATAATAACTCACTGCTTCTTTGGGGCCTTTGCTTAATGGAAATCCTTTCCTTGATGATTTCTGCATAGGCAACAAGCACTGTCTGGCCACTGGTGCGCTGTGCCCTGGCTTAGTGATGAGGAAAGCAGGAATTCTCCAGGCAGGATAAGTAGAAAGTAAATTATCTGGTTTTGTTCAGAGACCATAGCTCAAGTAAGAGGCACCATCTGAACAGCTTACTCCCTACTTCTCAGTGTTGAAACCCTATTAAAGGAGCCACTAGAGCAATTGGCATAAATATTTCAAATAGAACGTCACAGGAAAACAGTACTGTTGGAAAACAATCAGGGCAAAAACTTACCACTTGATCAAGTTCTAAAGTTGATCATTTAAGCCCAGACAGCTTTTCAATGCAATTTGTCGTGAGAGGATTGTCTTGCTCCATTTTGTTTAAGCCATATGACTATTTTAAAACCCATGCATTTAGTGTCCAGGAACTAACTGAATTTATAACTGCAGAACCAATCTTTTCTGATTTTGTTTCCAAGAATTTTGCAATTTGTAAACATTGCCTTTAAATTGGGCTGTGTATCAGAGCTGGTTGAAGTCATTAGGGAATTTAACCCTAAGATAAATCCTTTGCCACCACAGCCAGCAATAAAAAACACTGTAAATTGAATAGAGATTTGTCATTTTGCCACTCATTCTCTAATGGGCTTACCGGTTGTTGCAGCGAGTCCTCAGGGACCCTCTGGAGTCTAATTGCAAAAAAAAAAAAAAAAGTCACTGGCCCAGAGGTAAGGGCAAGCCAGTGCAGCCAAGGAACAAGTCAGGTCAGGCTCCTGTCCTCTCTTGGAGGGCTCACAGCAATCTGGTTTTGTTGTCACACAAATATAGATACTGTTCTCTGACACTGCCATTGGTAATCTCATTCTTCCACATAGTCTGCCACACTATTGGAAATCCACAGCAAAATTCACTGTGGACATCAAGGTCACACAGGAGAAAAGAATATGAGTTGCTGCGGTCCAATCAATGATTTCCCACTTGGGCATTTAAGCTCATACTGTTCAGGCGTTAACTTTTCTGCCATCGGGGCATTGCATTAAGTATTTCTTTCCTATATGAGATTTCACAAATTAAACTGGGGCTATCTAGGCCAAGTTTTGCATGCAGAGGAAGGAAACAAACAAACAGAAAAGTTATTTTGCTGGTATCCCTTCTCATTCAGAATGAACTATAAACCTTCACATCCATCATATGTTTCCATTACCAAGCTTGGAAGAGAACTCAGATATGACCGTTCACCAGTGCCTATCCCAGTGCTGAACCAGCTGCTCTAGTGCACGACTCACGATGAACAATTATAGCTGAGGTCACACTGCTGAAATGGCTGCTCCCCCCCGCCCCAACCTTGAACTAGTACCTCTTCCAAGTAGAAATGCCCAGAGCACACCATGTGCTCTGTCTGCATTTTCATTGTAACGTCTATGGTTTTTCATAAAAGAAAATAAATTTGGCTGGAAGTTGGCCTTCCTCCTTTTCTTTTCCTCTTTAAATTTATTTTCTTAAATTGTCTTTAAGTAGTTATACAAAGGGGTTTCGATTCAACATGTCAGTTTACAAATACAATGCATCTTGATGAGTGGTACTTTCATCTTTTTCTTCTAAATTTCCCAAACCCACACATTCACTTAATTTTCCTAGTCCCATTTTCATAGTAAATTGAATATGATGATTACTTTCTGCCACCCTTCTCTTTTTATCTACACCCCTCCCCTTGACCTCACGCTTCCCTGATTCCTTCGGCTTCATTTTTCCAAATCATTTGAGGTGTCCATCCAGAGGTTTCTTTGTCAGTGGAAATTACTCTCAGAGAGATGATAAAGTTGCTCACACTCATTTAACTAATTTCCCTCATTTTTCACTTATTCCTGTGCCCATTCTCTGCTGATAAAAGAGAATCTTATGCACAGTTCATGGAGAGATGAACACCATTTGCTTATACAGAGTTAAACTTAAAACATGGAATTCTTATGATATATACCATTGTCTCAACTTTTCTAGAAAACAATTTACTAGCAAAATCTCTAAAAGTATGTTCATGCTTTACTCCTCAAAGATTCTAGTCTCAGAGATGTATCCTAGAACCATAATTTAAAAGATAGTGAGAAGTACAAATCAATGGTTATTGCAGCATTTTACAAAAACCAAAACAAAAGCAGATGACCATAAGAGAGTAGTCCTTTGTTTTACATCAAATCCACCAAGAGGATATTTTGTAATCCTAAATAATTATACTATAATGTACAAAAGTGCCTGGTAATACAAGATAGTATTTATAATGTTTTAGGTAATTAAGAAAATGTTCAGTTGACCAAGATACATTATACTCATAAACTGCTTTGTTGAATGGCACTTCACTGTAAACTAAAGATAAAAAAAAGAAAGCATAATTTGTACAGTTTATCAACATTTCAAAAAAAACACGATAATATTTAACTTTTACTCCTAAGAGGAACTTATGAAAATCATCTGTAAGTTTAAAGACTATAAGTGCTTAATATAAGCAACAAGGTTTTTTTTAGAGCAATCACATAATATTTAATTTCATGCAATGAAATACTTGTACTTGTTCAATAGCATGCACCAACTTGCATGTCATCAGTGCCTTCTTCCTTCTTCCTACAAACAATTATGGTTTGATATCTGGCTGATATATGGTTTGATGCGGTTTAGCCAGGTGCCCAGCCGAATATAAAAGGAGAGCACGAGTCTGTTTCTTGTGGTGACGTTATGAAAATGTTTGAAGTGCTCCGCCCCTCATCCGCAGAGGCACACCAGCTGAAGAAGCTTGGAAAACACAGGAACAGATGTGGTCCTGCTGACATGGTAAACCATTTTAGGGAAAGTTAAAGAATCTGTGGTTCCCGACAATTTATCCTAGGTATATACTCATGTGCTCAAAGATATTTCTCTATATTCTCTTGTGGTTTTTTTTGTTATTGTTTCTTTGTTGTGTGTGTGTGTGTGTGTGTGTGTGTGTGTGTGTGTGTGTGTGTGCATACACCCCACTCTTGAGCTCAGGACCTGGTTGGTCATTGTCCCTTAGCATATTTCCTCCAAGGCTTGTTGAGGCACATCTCTACTACCTCCACTTCTGGCTTTTGTTTGTTTGTTTTGGGTTGGTTAGTTGGAGATAAGAGTCTAGTGGACTTTGCAGCCTGGGCTAGTTTCAAGTAGCAATCCTCAGATCTCAGCCTCCAGAGCAGCAACAGGCATGAGACACTGGCTCCCAGCTATACATGCTCGGTGTTCATAGAAATAAGTCTGGAAGGATATGCCTGGTAGCCTTGGGAATAAGGAATAACAAAAGAGCTTTGACTTTGAAATATCCCCAGCATGAGATGGAAATGTTCCTTTTCCTGTCATCACTGTGTGGGCTTCCATATGTGACAGTGCTTTCCCAGCCTCACTCGCATCATCTCTATGATGTGCTTAGTAACACTGCTTCACACTAACATTGATGGAGCTGCAGATAGATATGCAATGCACCCACAAATGACCACTGCATGGCAGTCCCTATGAATATAGAGGCCATAGCTTTTAGGCATTTTATTATTTTTACTATTGACTTGACTTATCAGCTTCCTGTCACAAAAGCATATATAAGAGGTCTGATATCACTATACATTGAATTTCCAAGTGAAATAACGTTTGTGTTAGATGAATCATTGCAGGGACTATAAATATGAAAACATATTGCATTTTATTGCACTTTATTAAATTTAATAGCTCATATTTAAGTTCCACTTAAAAGAATAAATACTCTCCTTAGTCTTATAGTGAACCTCTATAGTTAGTGATTTGGGAAGTTATTAGAAAATAAAGGATATAGGTCCTCCTTTTATAAACATATTATTCAGCTAAACATTGTCCTATAAGTTATTAACTGGATAGATCATATATTTGGCTCCATTGACTGTGTCCTTATTCACAGTGATTAAAGTCCTTTGGGAGATACATTTCAGTCATAGCAAAGAGAGATGTACCTTATTCAATCCCAAATTTGGTATCTTGTATGGCTGTTTTTAACTAAGTATCAATATTTTCAACTTAATTGTGGAAAATAATGTACAGATTAAATAAGATATTATGAATTAATGCCTTAATATAGTGGCTTGCAAGCTTTGGTAGATAGCATTATTGTCAGCCTAAGAGTGATTGGCAACATCTTCATGCCTGCACAACTTGGTATTATGATTGCATGTCAACACTACTTCTTTACCTCGAAATAACAATTGTTAATCACTTATAAAAAAACATTATTTCACTTGGAGAGTCAATGGATAATGAAATCAGAACTTTTATTTATGCCTTCTGAATTCATAGCAAATTGATTAAAAATTAATAAATGTCTAAAAGTTATGGCCTGTCTATTTGCAGTGGCTGCTATGCAGGAGTCATGATCTGGATGTTGGATGTCTAATCATTGTGTAGATATTGTTCTAAGTCACTTCAAGTTTTCTCTAAAGCTCAAATCTATTTTTAAAGGGGTGAATAATGAACATGGTTGTTAACCTTTAAAGCAAGCACATAAGAAGTTTCAAAAATTGAGCAATATTTTATGTGATGTCATTACTGTTAAAAGGCACATAACCTTTCTCAAGTCATATATTAGGAACCAAAAGTGAATCAAATAGGGAGCAATATATAAAAATTAGTAAACTGAATTCAACTAGCTTAGTCTTCCACCATACCTCAACCATAACCAGTAAGATATTAAAGAACATAAAAGAGCTTACCAGGAAGGTTATGCCTCAAACAACCACAACTGAGATATTATAAGACAGCTATTAGAACTAACTACCAAAGCCTGTCTATACTTGAAAAGAAAAAAAATGTACATTGTATTGGACGTGAGGAAAACGAGAATGGTTGCAAAGTCAGCAGTGGATACTGGGAATTTGTGGTTCTTGATTCTTGAAATATGCTGAACAGGGCCTGGGGATATAGCCTAGTGGCAAGAGTGCCTGCCTCGGATACACGAGGCCCTAGGTTCAATTCCCCAGCACCACATATACAGAAAACGGCCAGAAGCGGCGCTGTGGCTCAAGTGACAGAGTGCTAGCCTTGAGCGGGAAGAAGCCAGGGACAGTGCTCAGGCCCTGAGTCCAAGGCCCACGACTGGCCAAAAAAAAAAAAAAAAAAAAAGAAATATGCTGAACATAGAGGCTATGAGGAGAAAACCTACTCTTTAGTACTAAACCAATAGTGCACTAACCCCAAGGACAAGCACAGTCACCAGTGCCCAGCTAATCATAATTTTAACTTCAATATTTTCCTCTTACGTTCCCATTTGAAAGAAAAAAGGACAGTATTTTAATTTTATGAATAATAATGTATATTCAAAATGATGTCTACTTATTCTAGTATAAGATGGCTGGGTATATTTCCTAGTGAGTTAATGTAGTGTATTATCTGTCACTGAGCATTTTAATGCACGATTGATCTGTGTACTGGTGGATATTCTTTTCATGGAAAGTCAATAAAATGTCAAAGTTAATTGATTTGCCTTTCTTCAGGCATAATTAAGTAAGTTACCTCCCTGCAATGTACATATGCTCTTCAAATAGTCTACCATAGCACTTAGATGATAATCAAATGAGGAAAACATGTGACTCTCTTTTTTTTTAGAAAAAGAGCTAAATAGAAAATATAAGTCTTAAAGATTGTCACTGAGTTAACAATTGTCTAACTTTTCCCAGTAGACTAATTGTGGGCTGTTCAATATGAAGAACCTGTTTTAGTTAAATTTAACTATATTAAAAATTTCATTCCAGTAGTCACATTGCAAGTGCTCAATAGCCACACATGAGCAGTGTCTACAGATTTTGACAGAGCATATATAAAATAGAGATTACCCCCAAACACTGAATTTGAATCTACTTCTCAACACAGGCCCCCAGTGGATTTAGGAATTCCAAGTTTGAGAAACACTGGTAAACCCACTCAATTACTTACCATTGGCCTCACTGTGGCACAAAACACTAAGTTGATTTGCAACATACTGAATATTGACCACATTGTAACCACATTATGTGAGCATATTCGTCACACCACATTATGTGAGCATATTCGTCACATAAGAAAAGGCAATCTCAATTTACTTGATAGTAGTAGGGAAAACACTGTCTTCTTAAAAAGAAAATTCCTTATTTTTCTCTGTTTTCCTGTCAATCAGCTCATATTATTACTGTTCTCAGAAACACAGTATTTTTTACAAAGACTGGTAAGAAAGTTAGTAGAAACTAAATTTGAAGTCTATGTTCTCATCCTTGCTATTGATCCACTGAATGTTTTGTGGGGCATCCTTTATACTAAAAGTTGGGCACATGTTGAGAAATGATACTCCTATAAAAGGGCATGAAAATTTAAGAAGGCTAAGAAAGTCTGGGAACTTAGAAAATGGTTGTGATCCTAGGAAGTTTTGAAGTGAAACATAGGCACCATACTCAAGGAAAACATTGACGTAGTTTCTCATCAAGATATTTTCAGAGCTTGTGTTTTCTGCTCGTCTAGGAAGCCTGGGAGAGAAGATCTGATGAGCTCTTTTAGCCAATATGAAGACATAATGCATTTTTAAAAGTAGAAATGAAATGACTTAAAATCGAAACTGACAAGGTTTGTGTTCTAAGAAATACAAACTCTTGAAAGCCATGAATTTCTCCAAGAGACAAATATCTTTGAGGACAGCTATGCTTGTGGTTTCTGCATGTCCATGCTGGAGCTTGTAACCAAGCAGACATTCATTAAATATTGGTTGAATTAAATTCCATTGAGTTGTTCTCCTTTGTTCAGTGAAAAGAGAAAAAAAAAGAAATTTTTACTCTGTATGTATAACCACATAAAAGACATAATCAAGCATTTGATTGTGTTCAAATATTCTAAAATAAACTTATTTTCCTATGGTAAAAAAAATGAAAATTTTCATCACTCAGAAAATGGAGTAAAAAGTGAACTATTAGACAGCTCTAAACCAGCATAGTAGAGATGCACCATTTGCATTCACAAACACTTTTGAATTCTTTTTTTTTTTTTTTTTTTTTGGCCAGTCCTGGGCCTTGGACTCAGGGCCTGAGCACTGTCCCTGGCTTCTTCCCGCTCAAGGCTAGCACTCTGCCACTTGAGCCACAGCGCCGCTTCTGGCCGTTTTCTGTATATGTGGTGCTGGGGAATCGAACCTAGGGCCTCGTGTATCCGAGGCAGGCACTCTTGCCACTAGGCTATATCCCCAACCCCCACTTTTGGATTCTTTCCAACATAAAAACTTCACTGAAAATGTATTGGAGTTCCTGCCCTTTCTTAAAGAAACACATTGAGAAAATATTAAGGAATTTATTCTTGCTAAAGAAAGGTTTGAAACATAATAAAGGAGTATTTTGGAAACCTTTAAGCCAACAAATTCGAGAACTTGGAAGAAATGGATGATTTCCTTGAAAAAATTCATATCCCCAAACTCAACCATGAAGAGTTAAACCTTCTAAACATACCCATATCCAGTATTGAAATAGAAACGGCAATAAATGATCTCCCATCCAAGAAAAGCCCAGGTCCAAATGGATTCACAGCAGAATTTTCCAAGGCCTTCAAAACAGAACTCACACCAATATTTCTCAAACTCTTCAATGAAATTGAAAGAGAACGTTCACTACCAGACTCATTCTATGAAGCCAGTATAACCCTCATCCCGAAACCAGGCAGGGACTCATCATGGAAAGAGGACTACAGACTGATTTCCATGATGAACATAGACGCAAAAATTCTCAACAAAATTCTGGCCAATCGACTTCAACAGGTCATCAAAAAAAATCATGGGACTGGGGATATAGCCGAGTGGCAAGAGTGCCTGCCTCGGATACACGAGGCCCTAGGTTCGATTCCCCAGCACCACATATACAGAAAACGGCCAGAAGCGGCGCTGTGGCTCAAGTGGCAGAGTGCTAGCCTTGAGCGGGAAGAAGCCAGGGACAGTGCTCAGGCCCTGAGTCCAAGCCCCAGGACTGGCCAAAAAAAAAAAAAAAATCATACACCATGATCAAACTGGGTTCATCCCAGGGATGCAAAGTTGGTTCAATATACACAAGTCAATTAATGTAATCCACCACATCAACTGGAGCAAGGTCAAGAACCACATGGTTATGTCACTCGATGCGGAAAAAGCATTTGACAAAATCCAGCACCCATTTATGCTAAAAACCCTGGAAAAATTGGGATTCCAGGGAACATTCCTGAATATAATCAAGGCAGTTTATGACAAACCAACAGCAAGAATAACTCTAAATGGTGAAAAACTAAAGCTATTCCCTTTAAAATCAGGAACAAGACAGGGATGTCCACTCTCTCCCCTGCTCCTCAACATAGTATTAGAATTCCTAGCCAGAGCAATTAGGCAAGAAGAAAATATAAAGAGGATCCAAATAGGAAAAGATGAAATTAAACTTTCTCTCTTTTCAGAAGACATGATCCTATACCTAAAGAACCCTATAGACTCTACCCCCAAGCTACTAGAGCTGATCCAAAACTTTGGCAAAGTTGCAGGGTATAAAATAAACCCTCAAAAAATCAACAACCTTTCTCTATGCTAACGACCCGAAGACTGAGGCTGAAATCAGGAAAGTAACTCCTTTTGCAATAGCTTCAAAAAACATAAAATAACTAGGAATAACCTTAACCAAAGAAGTGAAAGACCTCTATCATGAGAACTTTAAAAACAAGAAAAATGAAATTAAAGCAGAACTAAGGAAATGAAAAAAACTCCTATGCTCCTGGATTGGGAGGATTAATATAATCAAAATGGCAATAGTGCCAAAGGCTATCTACAAATTCAATGCAATACCCATTAATATCCCAACACAATTTTTTAATAAAATAGAGGAAGCAATCCAGAAATACATATGGAACAATAAAAGACCCAGAATACCAAAAACAATCCTAAGCAGAAAGAACAGTGCTGGAGGAATTACAATACCCAACTTCAAGCTGTATTATAAAGCTATAGTAATAAAAACAGCTTGGTATTGGCACCGGAACAGGCCTGAAGACCAATGGAACAGAATTGAAGACCCAGAAATGAGCCCACAGAACTACACCTACTTAATCTTTGATAAAGGAGCTAAAACAATAGTTTGGAAGAAAGATAGCCTCTTTAACAAATAGTGCTGGCAAAACTGGTTCAACACATGCAACAAACTAAAACTAGGTCCTTATATATCACCCTGCACCAAAGTCAATTCCAAATGGATCAAAGACCTCGAAATCAAAACAGACATCCTGAAAACACTAAAGGAAGGAGTAGGAGAAACACTTGGGCTCCTTGGCACAGGACGGAACTTCCTTAACAAAGACCCAGAAAGGCTACAAATCAAAGAAAGTTTGGACAAAAGGGACTGCATCAAACTGCAGAGCTTCTGCAGGGCAAAGGACATAGCCCGCAAGATAAACAGAAAGCCCACAGATTGCAACAAGATCTTTACTGGCCATTCAACAGACAAAGGTCTCATATCTAAAATATATGCAGAACTAAAAAATTTACCTTCCTCCAAAACAAAACCGCAAAGAACCAATAGCCCCCTCATCAAGTGGGCTAAAGACTTACAAAGAGACTTCTCTGATGAAGAAATGAGAGTGGCCAAGAGACATATGAAAAAGTGCTCTACATCACAGGCCATAAAAGAAATGAAAATCAAAACAACATTGAGATTCCATCTCTTACTCCAGTAAGAATGTCATATATCAAGAAACCTAACAATAACAATTGTAGGAGGGGATGTGGCCAAAAGGGAACCCTACTTCATTGTTGGTGGGAATGTAAACTGGTTCAGCCACTCTGGCAAGTGGTATGGAGATTCCTCAGAAGGCTAAACATAGAACTCCTCTATGACCCAGCAGCCCCACTTTTGGGTATCTACCCAAAAGACCGCAAACAAAATCACACAAAAGTCACCAGCACAACAATGTTCATCACACTAAACCCACCAGCACAACAGTGTTCATCACAGCACAATTTGTCATAGATAGAATCTGGGACCAACCCAGATGCCCCTCAGTAGACGAATGGATCAGGAAAATGTGGTACATATACACAATGGAATTTTATGCCTCTATCAGAAAGAATGACATTGCCCCATTTGTAAGGAAATGGAAGGACTTGAAAAAACTTATACTAA